>NW_024582425.1:25101-28754 GCF_018398535.1 Haplochromis burtoni | reverse complement strand
CTCTCTCTCTCTCTCTCTCTCTCTCTCTCTCTCTCTCTTTCACACTCTAAATTGGGAAGTGAAGTCACTCTCAACACTGAAAGCAGTAAAGTCACTTCTCATGAAACCAACACGTCCTGCTTAGAAGGAAAAACAAAAAAGCTTTATTAGATTCATAAGAAGTCAAAGCATCAACACACCGTCTGAAGCGCGCGAGGCTTAGCATCACCTCGACAGAGCAGAGATGTGACTGAATATATATATTTGTCAAATACAACCAGCCTCTGTGATTTTAGTCCCAGCGGCTTTAAATGGTTAACAGCCAGACTTCACACTATTTGCATGTAATTTGATTACAAAAATATTCTTATTGGGTAATAGGTGCCCACGATTTAGAACAACTTACTACACAACATTAGAAATAGAGTCTAGTAAATTTGTGTTTTTAGGCGTTATTAAAGGAAATCGAGAAAATCACAAAATCTCCTAGAAATAAAACTCCCGTTTGTGTGTTTGAGTATGTTTCATTCAGTCCCGCGTTGTACTGAAGCCATTATTTTGTTTTGATTTTTTTTCACTGATCTTGTGAATATTTAGACAACCTGACTATATGAACATATGAGGCCATTTTTAGCCTGTAGTCATAGGACAGGCTGAAGTTCATCACTGCACACCCTACACTCCACACGTTTCAGCGCCCACGATGGTGTAAATCCAACAATAACTGAAACTACACACAGAGTTCCATAAATAACTGCAACTTTTAATCTTTATTCCTGTGATAAATATCAAACATTCCCTGAGAGTAGGACATATGAGATCAATTAATCCTCATATTTTGAAAATAAGGTTTTATTATTAACAGCAGTTATGTTGTACTTGGCGAGCACTGGTTCCTTTTTTTAAAATATGTATTTTCTTAAAAAAAAAAAATCAAGCAAAGCACGTGTCTCGTTGTAAACAGCTGGCTCAGCCTGAAATTGTGTGTCTGTTGTTGTCATTTGGTTTCATTTCACAGTAGATGTAGGTGTGTATCATGACTAATAAACTAATAAACTCCTCATCTGAAAAATTGCTTTTCCTTGGCTGTTTACACTTAAGGAAACCCACTGAAAAAGATTCATTTAGAAAAAGCAGAAAGTAAAACTGGCCTTTTTGTGCCTGTGGAGAAGACAAATAATTCACCGTTACTTCACCAGTAGGGAAGCACCTACCAGTGTATTTTTGGACTCTACTGTCTCTAAGCCTCCCTTTCTCTCTCCTATTTTTCTTTCACAAGTAAAGTTAACATTAAAAGTATATTTCTAGCAGTAGCTCGGCGTTGTAGGTGATTGAGCTCTTCAATTATTTCATTTGGTTTGGGATTGCAGTGTGCAGCAGTTTTTTAAACTTCCTGTCAGACTCCCACCTGATTGCATTTGAAGTGCAAACAGACAGTTATGGGATGATAACCTTTCACATATATTATGAACCTGTAGCAGATTAAGGGCCATTATGTTAACAAGCTCTTGTCTCATTTTGGTGGCAGATGTTAGTGTTGAGTGATGGATTTGGGGCACAGGCCTCTTTTTTTTTTTAAGTGTTTTGAAATTGCTGCATAGGTGCCCACATGAACACTAATGTATTCAAAAGTCCACCTGCAGCTTAGATGAGACTTCCACAATTTGCATCGTGCAGCAGATGGTCGTCTTGTTTCCCTCCTGAGCTGCAGTGAAGTCATGCTACCATAAAGAGAAGATATTGCTCAGAAAATGTAGACACATCTCCCTGGTGTGAAGAGTAAGTTTTCCAATAAGAAGTACTGCAGCCCCATGCTCACCTCCCCACTTATAAGAGAAGGAAAGATTATATCACAAAAAACCCCTGTTTGTGTTCTTGTTGTCACTTTAAAAAAAATCTTCAACTTCCTGCATGTTCATAAAGATCGTAACGTTTTGAAAAACGCGTCTGACCTTTAGAAGATCTACATTCAGTGGGGAAAAAAGAGCTGTTCATGGTGGCAGTTAGTGCTTTGACAGAGTGCATCAGCACGGTGCAGTTCATAAAATTTACAGGCCCTCTTAATAAGAGGTTCCTGTTTGAAACATAAAAGATATATTTTAATTAGTCCACTTTTATCCTTCGGGGCTTCTGGGAAAATATATTCTAGCCACACAGTAACAGTCACAAATCACCAAACAAAGTTTTTAAAGTAAAACTGAAAAACTTACCAGCAGGGGAAAGGTGAGATAAGATAGCACTTTATTGATGCCTTGCTGGGAGGATTAGATGTTACAGCAGCACAAAAAAATAAACTGGCTGTAAAGATAAAGGGATTAGAGCAGGTAAAACTACTCTGCAATCACAATTTAAAAAGTACTGTGCATCCAAAGCCCCACATAACCGCATGACGTAACTGTAGGTTAGTAAATACACGCAAAACACGATTATATTCAACAAGATGAAGTAATTGCATGTTGTGTTTTTAACTAAATAAGTGTGTGTGTGTGTGTGTGTGTGTGTGTGTGGTGTGTGTGTGTGTGTGTGTGTGTGTGTGTGTGTGTGTGTGTGTGTGTGTGTGTGTGTGTGTGTGTGTTTTAATAAATGTTGTCTTTATAAATGTGTACCATACACAACACTGAGAACTTGTGATAATCAGGGTATTTAAAATGAAATATCAATATTTTCTTAATAATGCCTATATGATAGTAAAAAGCAGGATTTCCTTTACTTTTAGATCACACAACACAAACAATTTTCATGTTTTTTAAAATAATATTGTTATGTTGATTTTATTTTGATTTGTGAAGTGACATTCTGATACGTAGCAGTCTTGCTGTAAAGGAAGCGAAAAAAGATGGCCTAAAATGGCTCTCAACATCTGAGCTAAAGTAACCTTTGCGTTAACATTATGCTGACGTATTAAACATGGCTGTCGAACATGCGGCCCGGGCCTGAGAAAACATCCTCCGAAGATCCAAACCGGCCCATACTTTGCTTTACGCGTCAATGAAAACAGCAGTGACGTAATTATGGTGATCTTTTTTTTTAGATTAAATTACAACACAGACATGAAGATATACTGAAGATATATCTTCATCGCGTCAATAAATGATCACATAGCTGTTTAATAGCAGAAACAATGCAGGTGAGGCTTTTCTGTTTTGTTTTTTCATCTTTAATGAACTGTGTCTCAGGCTGTTGATCGTCTGCTCCGTGGATGTCATCACGATAGACCTATTTACATTCAAATAAATGTTCCGGCCCACTTAAAGGATCAAATTGAGCTTTTTTCGTGGGCCACGGATCAAATCTAGTTTGGTGTTTCTGGTCTAAATGATTTCTCCCTGCCGGTTTCATTCCCGTGCCTTTGTAAACCGGTGTGTTTCTGCGTTGTGGTTACACCTTCATGATTTCCAGTAAATCTGATGAATTTCATTTCTGGGGCGTTCTGGTGCCGTCGCTGACAGTTTACTTTCGCAGGCTGTCCGTGTGTGTGATTATTCCCGGTGGATTCCAGAGCTGACAGTTTGCTGCAGACGGTTGTTAATCACTTGGTCTGTTGTGTAACTTTATCCCGGTTGTGTCCTTGTGTTGGGGTGGGGCCCCCAATCACGACTCCCGTCTCCACGCACGATTTCAGCCGGCTGCACTTTTCCAGATGGAGTCGGCGCGGTGTGTGTGTGTGTGTGTGT
>NW_024582425.1:21172-25081 GCF_018398535.1 Haplochromis burtoni | reverse complement strand
TGTGTGTGTGTGTGTGTGTGTGTGTGTGTGTGTGTGTGTGTGTGTCCGAGCTGAATAGCAGAGATGTTTGTTTATACAAGCCTCTGGGCTCGGCCTTATCTGCTGCAGCCACTCACGCCGTGATTTCAGACTTTCTTCAGCGGCTGCTTGTGTGTTTTTTACGGGCCATTGTTTTGTCGAATGGTTGCTAAAGATACTGAGATTTTTTCTTCCTCCCACCTCATTAAAAAAAAAGCGACTGGCAAAAGCTCTGATTTCAAAAGGCTCCACTTCAACCCCACCCAAACTATGGCTCAGTTATTTGGTCAGACAATCAGTGACCGCAGCTCTGAAATATGTTAAAGCCATTCAGTGACGCGATAAAAATACACTCTACAAGGCCACCCATCTGCTGTAAAACCTGCAGCGGTGTATGTGGAACTATTGATTATGTTTAGCAAGGAAAGAATTTGTCATTTTTATTGTACTGAAAATCGTGCTTTACAGGTGGTACATTAGTTAATGTGTTATTTTCGTGAGGGTCAATCTTTGGTGCCTCCAAATATCAAAATGTGAAAAAGAAAAGTGGTATTTTTATTTTGTGTAACATACCAGACACTACAGACACACACAGAGAAGACTGAGAGAAAACAACGGAATGAAAGAAAAAAAGTGAGAGAACCATTAATTAATAACCAGATTTTTCTTTGTTCATTCATTGATTGTTTTATCGACCGATTGTTCGGCCTGTGGCCTAAAAGAACTCAAAGTAGTAAGAAATACTAAGTTTGATATTCAGATGTCTCTTTTTTGTCCAACTATCAGTGGAAAAAACAATGACATACATGATTGAATTATTAATTGATTATCATGATTGTCCATGACAAAATTGGCTATTTTTGTTTTACAGCTAATCATATTTGGCTAATTTAGGGGCCTCATGCTGGGGAGATATTCTTACTTTGACTAAATTTGATAAAAAGCTAAAAATGTCAAAAATCCACAGACATGAAAGGAAAAACAGTCGATTCAGTCTTTACTCTGAATTCTTTCTTATTAATTTTCTTAATCTGCTAACTGATTAAATAACTAATTTCATGTTTTAGTCTTTTAGTTGTTTTGTTTTGACTAAATATCCAAAAACCAAGGATATTAAGAGAAAGTGCTGTGACTTTGACTTTTTCTCAGTTAGTTAGTTTTTAAATCATCCTATTTGTATGATCAGTATGAAAGGTTGTCTTTGTTTTCACTCACAGAAAGAAGAGACAGAAATCTCTCACTTAAATGTTTTCAGGGAACTAATTAATTCATTGACACATTTTTTTTTTGTCAAACTAAACGGGAATCCTTATCTCATCTTCAAATGTCTTCTTTTATCTGGCCTACAGTCCAAAAAACATTTGTTTCTATCATAAAAAAGTGTGACTTCAGTAATTAGCCGACTATTAGATGTGTTGGCTATTAATTTGTCGAATGACTAATCATTTAATTGACTCACAAATCCGGATCTTGTTGTTTTAGTGTGTTTTATTCCTACAAATCACTTCACTGGCAGTGACATCAATGAACTGTTTAACAGCTGCAGTGTGATGAGTTGTGTGGTAGAGTTATGACTTTAGGCTAAAGTGTGGTAAGTATTACATGTAATCTTAGACTTTATTATTCTGTGCCTTTATAATCTCCATTAATTTGCCCATTTTTATGTATCCAAATGTTTACCCTTCTGCTTTGTTCTCTAGCTCTGCATAAATGTACGTTTAGTGCTGACTGTAAACCTTTATTGTAGAATAATCAGGATAAAAATGAACTGTGTGTGTGTGTGTGTGTGTGTTTAGGTGTGTGTGTTTAGGTGTGTGTGTGTGTGTGTGACAAAAAGATAATTAACGTCGTGTTACTGACTATTTTCACAAACTTTCACAGCCACCTGCATTTAAGAGGAGGATTGGACTGAAAAGCTCCCATCACATAACTGGGAATAGCTCTGACTGGGGTGAACCCCCACACCCACCCACACACACACACACACACACACACACACACACACACGCACACACACACAGATTCATAAAACCACTGAATCTTTTGTGGTAAAAGTAATTTTCCCTCTGACACACATAGAAGTTTAATCTGAGTCATGTAGGAGCCGTAAGGAAAAAGGAAAGGGAAGTCCTACGATAAAAAAATCTGAAAACCCAACGTTGTCGGGCCACTTCAAACTAATCTGAAGTTAATGTTTGTCTGTATTCTTTCATTTTAGTCAGTAACAGAAATGAGATGTTCACAAGTCTTGGAAATCATAACAGACTGCAACAAGTTTTGTGTTCTGAGACACAAAGAGGGGCCCCGTTTAAGCAGGTTAACAAAAGCCTAATATCAAAGGGAATTGAATCAACTCATTGAACTCAGTCTGGAGACAAACACAAAAGAAAAACAGGAAAACATGTCTGAATGTGTGTTGACTCAGCATGGCTAATAATAAATGAGAATAGTTTGGAATAATTAAATGAAATTGTACCCGGGAGCATCACCATTTAAATGCTGAACTCCTCTGTATGAAACTTTTCTCCCACAAATCCATGCAAAGGTACCAAAGTGTCCTTAATGCAGGAAAATGTGTCCAAATGTCCTGATGGACGACCTTTAAATGTGATCATGTCTGCATACTCGTTTTGAAGACACCTTTTTTTCTTTGTCCTTATTCTAAACCATGTCACGAAATTCCTCCCTCACTTTTTCATCTGCAGTGACCATTTTCCCTCCACAAAAGGAGAAAAAAGTCAGTTTTAAGAAAAGACTTGAATACGGGTGCAGTGGAAGAGGAACAAGTTTACTGATAACAAAGGGAATAAGAAAGATGGTAAAATTGTCAGTATCTGTGCATGTTCTCAGTCTGAATGGCATGGAAAGAAAGAAAATGGACTTCTTTACTTTAACTTCAATAATGGACTATTTTTGAATTCCAAATGTTGATCTTTATGAATACTATAGTTTCAGCGTGTTATCTTCTTTTAATCCCATTTTTAATCCTCTCTCCTCAATTACACCCCCCTCATACATGCAAGTTTGTTTTCTACAGCAACATTTATACCCCCCCCCCCCACTCCTTGTTTTTCCAGATCAGATCTTGTAAATCTTGAACTTCTGTGTAGTTAATAAATAAATTGTTCTTTTTGGAATAAGCTTCATTCGCGTGTCTGTTACCTGAGACGCTTTTATGAATGAAAGTTTGATTGACTTGTTGCTGAGGGGTCGGGAAAGGGGGTCGGGGGTGGGGGGTGTTAAACAAACCTCAGTGCCGCAGCAGGTCACGACTCACCGCGGGAACGCGCCCCGCCCACTTTTTTTCGCTGAGCTTATAACGGGACGCGGCCGACCGCAGAGTGACCACTCCACGCTGCTGCAGCCGGTACAAGTTTGAAGGAGAAGCTGTGAAGGAGCCACATGTACTGGGACACTTCGATCAAAGCAGGAGACAGAAGCGCCGACTCCAAAGTAAAGGTAAGCTCGGTCACTTAAACTAAAATATATTTTAACACGACACAAAATGAGCAGCAAGTGTCGTTCATCCACAACGAGCAGTTTAAAGCGTGAACTGTGCTGCACGGATGGACGTCAGCTGACAGAAAACTGCAGGATTCTTTGGCCATAAGGATGGGAAGCTTTTGGCGGCTCCGGGTAGCCGCTGTCTGCCGCGTACTGCTGCTGCTGTCCGGGCGCTTTACTGTCTAACAGAAAAGACAGGTCTTCACCAGGGTAGTCTGGAGGTTCAACATAATACAGACAGATGGAGTCAGTGAAGGATGGTGAAGACAGCAGGGAAGCACAGCTCTTTTTAAAGCACCAAGCCGATACAGGATTACCTGTTTAATCGTGCAAACCTTAAACTAATTCATTTTACAGCAGTTTTTTGCAGCACAGGATGACACTGCT
>NW_024582425.1:3733-19799 GCF_018398535.1 Haplochromis burtoni | reverse complement strand
ACCAAAGGTAAAAAGAAAAACGTGTTTTGGTATACTTTGCTTGCTTATTAAACTCAAGTATTTTTGACTTATCTTGTATTTTTTGCTCTTTTACCTTCAGTGAGTGACGCTGCCCTCTTCAGCCTGGATACATACCAGGAGTTCAACTGGTGGGCCTCGTATCCACAAGGTGAGCGTCTCACGTTCACTGATGCTACGTGTGAAATAACTCTAAAGGAGACATATAGTGTTCTTATGTTTTATTCGAGAACACACAGAACCATGAGCAGAAAAAAATCTTCTGGAACTGAGCTTCCAGAGCAGATTAAAGTCCGAGCTTACAGGGCTTATTTGTGCATACACTGACCTCATTTAAAGTTGACTTTAAGGGAATTGTGCTTGTGACTAACTCTCTCCTGGTGCACAGATGGACTGGCAGTGGACCAGTCACAAACTGGATACCAGGAGTCTCCTCAGACATACCAGAACTTGGTGCCCCAGACCGGACAGTTCAGCCCTGCCGTGGAAGGCAGCCACAGCCCCTTCCTCACAGGAGCGGGATCAAACTCAGTACAAAGTAAGACATTTCACTCGTGGGTTAAAACCAAACACTTTTCCAGTGACCTGATCTTTGTAGTTCAGTGTGTGATTCTTCTGTTTGGTGCAGGCGAAACAGATCAGAGCTACTTTGACTCAGATGCACAGAGACAGTCCTCGTCTTTTTGGTCTGAATATCAGTCCCCCAACTTCGCTGCCCCTCCATCACACCCATCTATGGCCTCATGTCCCTCAAACCCCGGGCTCCAGTCCTCAGAGCAGTACTGCCCCCGTGTGGTGAAACGAAAAAACACCCCTCCACAGAGGCTGGACAGGGAGGGGCAGATGACAGGAATGTCGGCTTATCCAGGTTAGTTTTCTTCTTTTCCTCTTTGTATAATGACACATAGATTACACATTACAGCGCCAGCTACTTACTTTGACCTCATTCATTTATCTACAAACTCTTCATTCAGGTTCCGGTCCAATCCAGCTGTGGCAGTTTTTACTGGAGCTTCTGCTGGACTCTGCCTGCCGCACTTTCATCTCCTGGACTGGAGACGGATGGGAGTTCAAGATGTCTGACCCCACAGAGGTAAGAATCCTGTTTTAGACAAAGCCACTGTTGAGCACTACATGGAACCGATAAAAGGTTATTTCTTACCTGCTTCACAAAACTTTCCATTTGAGTGTGTCTTTGTACTTTGGGGAGAAACGTTGATCACATATAAGAAAGTCAGGCTGGGAATCATTTGTTTTCCTAAAAATGGAGCCGCTGGTGTTGAAACTTTGTACCATTTAACAGAGCAATGACTGGATGGGGCCCCTGTTCATATTACCTGCAGTGCTGATGCTGCTCATCCTGGTACTTATAGAGCCAGATTGACAGGGGGCAGAAACAAGCATTGCACAGCTTTACTGAAAGGTGTGAGGATTCATTTATGTGGGAATAAAATGATAGAAGACAGAATCTGCTTATGTTACTGCTTTACACAAACATGTAATGCATTTGAATAAACACTTGGATTCTTCTGTTTTTAGAAGCACTTAAATAAATCATCTTACTTATTATAAACTTTAACAGATTTTTTTTATTAGTACATTTACTTAATTACATTATTCATTTCTATTGTATTTTTCTGAGCATGTGTTTGCTGGTGATCCCACAGGTGGCGAAGCGCTGGGGTCAGTGCAAGAACAAACCAAAGATGAACTACGAGAAGCTGAGCCGTGGCCTGCGTTACTACTACCACAAAAACATCATCCATAAGACGGCGGGCAAGCGCTACGTCTACCGCTTCGTCTGTGACGTGCAGGGCATGCTGGGGAAGTCGGCACAGGAGGTCCTGAGCAGTATGAACGTTTTACCCACAAACACAGAGTCCTGGCAGTGCTCTGGGGTATCGACAGCCTCTGATCACAGCAGTGAAACGTGGGTTTCACAGTAGGGGCCGACCCCAGGAGCCTCGGTGCTGCTGGCTGACAGACCTGAACGTTTTGAGTACTTCAGCCTTCAAAGTGAACTCTGCTTCCTCAAGCCTCGTGGAAGAGGACGAACTTGATGTAGGCAGTTTACAGATGCTGCATTTCAGGGAATAATAATTAAAAGTATATAGATCCATAGTGCAGCCAATATTTAATGACATCATATCATATTTTCTTAAATGTTTCTATAAAAAGAGCTACTTGACCTCAGGTTGTTTTAAGTGCAGCACAGACACCAGCCAGGGGTATTTTAAGCACTCGGGTTACTTGTACTTTGTTCCTCTGGGGTTGTTATGTTTGATAGTTTGTTTGTTTGTTTTCTAAAGAAAGAATGGATTTGTAAATAGTGTTTATATGAACCCTATGTAGAGTTTTGTGCATTTATATTATTATTATATTATTTTTCTAAATACAAAACTCGTGTCTACCTCTGTTGATACTCTGAATAACAAACTGGCGGTTTTCAGGCACTTGCTGTGAAGGTTTCAGTGACGTGTGATGGTTGTCTGATGTAAATAAACTGTATATAAACGTGTTGAATTAAAGTCTTCTTTTATAAAATTAGGCTGGGGGAATTAATGATACTGCAGCTCCCCCTGGTGGACAAAGAGGGATTCATGCGTCTACAACTAATTAAAAAAAAAGAGAACTTTTTAAAAATTCAACAATTTTGAAAGATTTATCTTATATATGTTTTTTTTTCTCATTTTCAAAATCAAATCAGAATCAAATAGAATCAAATCACTTAAATTATACTTTTCAAGTTAATCTACTTTGAGCTAATTCGGATTTCTAATCTAATAATTTCAAACTGTTCAGATCTTTGATCAGAACTAGAGGGAGAACCCTGAATGTTCCTAAGAGCCCTCTTTTATACTCATTTGGCCATATGCATCACTTCCTTGCTCCCCTTCGTCTTATATGACTTGCTCTGTGAGTTCTATCCTGCTCTTTTCTCTTTGTTTGACTTTGCACTGGCGTAACTTAACAGAAAGTTCGAATCACTTCACCACAATGGTTCCTTTTGTCATCTATATCATATTAAACTTCATTGTAAACTATTAGTCATGACACACAGCTCTCCTCTACACAAGATTCCTTTATAAGACAACAGTATCAGCAACACTGCCCTTTATTTACTTTGTATCAAATTGATACCAAAATGTGCAGTATGGCATATACAGGCTATTAGCGGGATATACACAACATGTCAAGTTTCAGCCCCCAGGAAAACAACGTAAACATACATACTTACAAAACATAAGGAAATGTGTCTTGTGGTCATTTGTTTATTTGCTACTTGGCAATAAATCGTATACCATTGGAAAGCCTTTTTATGTCCCCCTAAATGGCGCCACGTTTGTAAGGAAAATGCATTAGATAATTATTTGATGCCCTTGTTATTGCTCAAGAATGCAAATCTGACATTTATAACACCTAGTACATTTTTCATTTTACAGGACCCATGCAATTATGGGACATTTTCATCCAACACATGGATTAGAAAATATTCCACCCACAAAATATTAAAACACGTGTCCATGTTTGAGGAAAAAGCGGACAGAACAGCTCTTTATTTTCATTGTACAACGACATTATGGCAAGTTGATGTTGTTGGGTTTTTTTTGTTTGTTTTGTCTTAAATACATAAAATGAAGTTATACATTTTGTAATCGCGGTCTGGCAAGGAAGGAACACCAAGCAGGTTCAGCGGGCATGTGGTGTGGATGTTGGCCGGACAACTCGGAGGCCAGTCAGTTAAATACACTGTTCCAAAAAAATAGTAATGTCAAAGTATCTTACTGTATATTTTACAGTTTTGTAGCCTGCTGTCTAGAATATCATTAAATTTACATAAGTAGACGGTGATTTTACCTGTCAAAGGTAAAATAACATAACATCACTGTAAATATAGTAAAAACACAATTTACTTCTTTTTTAAATATATTTTTTGTACATATGCATATTTAGATTGTTAAAATACATTCACAAATGTATCATGATTTCACAAATATCTGTCCGTTATTTGAAAGATTGAACTGTTGAATTCAAATGTAATGCTATGGAAAAGTATATAACATGATTCTATAAGCTTGTGTTACTCACATAAGTATATTATCATTGCTGTTTAGGGCGATCGAGGTTCAAGAGTTGGCAGTTCGCCTTGTGATCAGAAGATTGCCGGTTCGAGCCCCGGCTCGGACACTCTCGTCTGTGGTCAAGACTCTTCACCTGCTGCCTACTGGTGATGGCCAGAGGGGCCGATGGTGCGATACGGCAGCCTCGCCTCTGTCAGTCTATCCCAGGGGATGCAATCCATTATTATTTAAACCAACTGTTAACTGTATATTTCTGTACATTTACGTATTATGATTCATATTGCCACAATCATTGACCTTGTTTATAGGTAATTTCATTGTTTGATCACGTTAAAATGTTCCTAATTTAATGTCTAAAAGCACTTGGAAAAGGCAGAATCCCATGTAAAATTAGCCAACAAACTTATTTTCATTACTGAAAATAACTGTATTTTCATGAGAAAGTTATTTTCTGTTATTTTACGGTAGTATTTTGGCGCCCCAGCTGCCTGGAATATTACCGTTTTTTTAAGATGTTTTTTTTTTAACAGTGTAGAACAACAGACCTGGAGTTGCCCTGCTCTAAACAGATGCACGGAGAGCAGCAGGCTGCACTCACATTAGGAGACTCTCCAACAACTACAATAATATTCTAGGGAGCTTGGAAAGGAAGAGAAAGAAAGGCAGAGTCCAGACGCTTTTCTTTCCAGGTTCCTTAGACTATGATGACCTGGATGACTGAGTATGGAGGACCACAAGAGCCACGCACATCGAAATAATGGTAAATGGCCTGTATTTGTATAGCGCTTTTACTAGTCCCTAAGGACCCCAAAGCGCTTTATACATCCAGTCATCCACCCATTCACACACTGGTGATGGCAAGCTACATTGTAGCCACAGCCACCCTGGGGCGCACTGACAGAGGCGAGAGAATAATGGCTCTTGTGGTCCTCCATAACTGAGAGCCTCCACAGACATGCTACAATAATAGGACGAAACCCCCTAGCGGCGCTATCCATGTGGTTGTTAGGATTTATAAAATCAAACATACCAAGAAAACTGCAAACCAATGCACAATATGAGTCGACAGATCTACTCACACAGGCGTTGTTGGTGGATCCATACAGCAAGTCTTACTGTACTTGGAACATGATCCCACTGTTATCGTAAGACAGACAGTGTGTTCCAGATGTTTGCTGCTGTGTGTGTTCCGCTTATAGCTCTTAGAGCACCCATATTTCCCAGTCGCAGTAAATGCGTCTTTTTCCGGGTGCGCCTTCTAAAGTCATCTTCCTTGAAGTTCGAGACAAAAGCGTATTTTGCAGTTCAGACAGAGCTACAAGAACTTTCTGGGTCACGAAATGTCAGACAAAACTATAAAGCTTGCTTTGGTGAGCGCGCTGGAGGACATATCAAAGGACGACTTTGAGAAGTTCTGCCACCAGCTTCTGGACCGCAGGGAAGCGCCGCGCGTCAAGCGCAACAGGGTGGAGAATAAAAACCGCCTGCAGATCGCAGACGTGCTGGTGTCCCACTTTACCGAGGAGGGGGCTCTTCGGGTGACTGTGGACCTGCTGAAAGCGATTGGATGTAGCGACGAGGCGGAAACACTCGGTGAGATCAATGTCCAAGTTTCAGTTAGTGGTCATTTGTACATCTGGATTTACACAGAAGCGTCATCACAGTTAATCACAGGGTAAAAACTAACTACAGAGATCGATGGGTAACAGAACCAGAAACAATACTGCAGACATTTTTAACCAACAATAAAGGGTCTCATTTATTTACTTTCACTTTTAAACTTCCTAAACTGATCGCTGCTGTCATTTGGGGCTTACCGTGTCACAAAAGGGGTGAAACCAAGCAGAGGTCTCTGACTTCAATATTTGATTATGAGAAAACAAAAACAAGAGTTAATACAGTGCTGTGGAAAAGAACTGCTCCCCTTCTTGATTCCTATTTTTAATGCGTCAGATCATTAAAAATGTTAGTACTATAAAAAGATAACCAGACTAAATACAAAATGCAGTTTTAAATAATGATTTGATTTATGAAGAAGAACCTACCTGAAGCAAAACGACTTGTCCCTCGTATATTAAATCAGGCCTGATTACTGCCAGACCAATCAAGAAATCATTTAATAGAAGCTGTCTGACAAAGTGAAGTAAGCTAAAAGATTTAAAGAAACAGCTGAGGAAAAAAAGGCACTGACATCTATCAGTCTGAAAGGTTCACAAAGCCATTTCTAAGGCTTTCGGGACTCCAGTGAACAACAGTGAGAAATTATCCACACATGGAGAAAACTTAGGACAGTGCTGAACCTTCCCAGGAGTGACCAGCCGACCAAAATTACTCCAAGAGTGCATCAATGACTCATCCAGGAGGTCACGGAAGAACTCAGAACATTTTCTAAAGAACTGCAGGCCTCACCTGGCTCAGTTAGGTCAGAGGTCATGGTTCAACAATAAAAAGAGAGAATGAGCAAAAATGGCCTCAATAGGAGAGTCCAAGGACAAAACCTCTGCCAACCAAAAAAGCAAAAAAATGAAGGCTCGTCTCACGTTTACCAAAAAAACATCTGAATGATCCCCAAGACTTGTGTGAAAAACCAGTTGTATCTGGCATGAACTTAAATAGTTCAAGTTCAATCAGACTGCGATACTTTAAACATGCGGTTCATGTTGGAAACCTTCAAATATGGCCGAATTAAAGCAATTCTACAAAGAAGAGTTGGCCAGTTATTCGATTTCTGGTGCAATAACATTTTGAATTTTTTTTATTTTCTCAATCTCCCAGCATTTACACGGGCCTGGTCTGCGTTAAAATGCAGCCCTACAGTAACAAAGTGCTAAAGTTTCTTTTTGTAGCATCACACTTGAAACCAGCTTTATGCAATAAAAACAGAGAAAAACTGAGAGAAATGACAGAATCTCTGAATTCTTCAACCTTTTTCTAAAGTCTGTGTGACACTCCAGTGTCAGGATGTGACTCTGGACATGTGCTAACTTGCTGCTCAACAGTCAAATTTAGTTCCATGGAAATTACATAACAATGGAGAGTCTGGCCCTGCAGCTTGATAGTGCAACGTTCCAGATTTGTTTTTGTCTTTTTGAAGGGGCAGCCAACAGGGCAGCTGTAACAGCGAAATGATAAAACATATGCAACACTGATATTTTAAAATTGCAATTGTCAGAGTTTATTTTCATTCTGAAACTAAAACTGCTCTCCTGTTACACCGCTAACATGGAGGCTAACATGGAGGCTAACATGGAGGCTAACATTTTGATTCATTTGTGTTTTTCAGTCACAGAAGCCGGTGGAGGAAATTAGACATCTCACCTGGACAGTGAGTTGATCTTTCTGTTAACTTGTTCATATAAACAACTATATGCTATCTATGATTTCTTTTATGTTTTGCAGGTGAAAGACTTCACAGCAGCTGGAAAACTGTGTGAAAGGCTCTAGTATTCACACACAAGCTCCAACTACAGATTTATTTCAAAACAATTGACTTTATAACTGTTGTGTCATTAAATTTTTAATCCTAAAGAATTTCATAAAATAAATAAAATAATTTCAGAGAAACTAAAAAGATTTCATTGCGGTTCAACCGGTCCTCCTTTTAGTCATAGCTCAATGTTTTCAGTTTTTATTGTTGCCAAACTGGATCATCCATCTGTTCAGAGGTAGCCTATCATACAATTCTACACTCTTATCAAGAATGCAGACTTGGAAGCTTTCCCAAACCCTGCTTTGAGCCAGTATACACTTCAAAATCCACAGTGGACTACCTCAGAGGTTTTAAGTTGAAGGTTTAACCTTGTCTCTCACTTCCCTGAGCATAACATTGTAGAAAATCTGTTCCAAACAAAGTCACAGGCAAGATGGACTGAGAATCAGAAACAGAAGAACGCAGAAGGAAGAAATCCACAAAACAAGAACCAAAAGAGACTCAACTGCTATAAAAAGGCTTTACATTGCTGTCATACTAAAGTGGTGCTTGCAAGAACTGTGGGGTCCCTAAACATCTACTTTGGGCCCTTTTTATTATTTTAAAACTGTAAAAGATGGAAATAAAGTATTCTTGCTCAGAACAGTCAAGAAATGTGTCAAGTTTATGCCTTTTGAAAATCACATCATCTTTTACTCTCCTAGCTGTTCACACTAACTGAAACGTGGAGATCAGAGGAAGCTCAAACGTTAGCACAACATGCTGTTATGCTTTTTTAAATTTAGGATATTATTATTGTTTGATGAAACTTTGTGTTTTTAATGAAGAACATGTTCTGTAATAGTAACAGTTAAACTTATAGTTTAAGTTAAATAACCAAGGTTTCTGTCATAATATACAAAAAGAAAAAAAACAGAAGCATCGTCCTGCTATCATGCCTCACTTCACCTTTGAAATGATGTTCATCCTCTGCTACTTTGTATGGACACTCAAAAGCAACTGTCATAGAAATATAAAAACAATGTCAAGTGATTTTATGGCCTGAACAGGCCTGCTGTGGTTTTACCTGCAGAGGTGTTTTCTAGTGTCTGATTTTTGCGATTTGGCCGTCGATTTGAGGTATTTGTCATTTTTTAGTTGCCAGTTTTGCCTCTTTGTCTATTTTTCCACCTGGACACTCGTATTGTGACTTTTCCACATCTGTTTATATGACTTACAAGGGCGATCGTGGCTCAAGAGTTGGCAGTACGTCTAATCAGAAGGTTGCCGGTTCGAGCCCCGGCTCGGACAGTCTCGGTCGTTGTGTCCTTGGGCAAGTCACTTCACCTACTGCGTACTGGTGATGGACAGAGGGGCCGATGGCGCGATATGGCAGCCTCGCTTCTGTCAGTCTGCAGGGCAGCTGTGGCTACAACTGTAGCTGCTTCCACCAGTGTGTGAATGTGAGAGTGAATGAATAGTGGAATTGGACAGCGCTTTGAGGGTCCCGAAAAGTGCTCTATAAATGCAGTCCATTATTATTTAACTGTATTGTGTAAATTAATAAACTAATCTGCAAAGCTGGAAGCATCACCGGTCAGAATTTGGAGGCGATTTAGTCGGTGAGGGTCAAAGGTCACTGAAGAAACAGATAAGCTGCTCTCCTTCATGGACGACTTGTCACTCCCACTTCACACTTCTCCCTCAGACCTTTCAGCCTCACTGCCATAAAGAACACTTCGGGGAATCATTCCTACTGATCTTTAGTTATATCTGTACAATAAGGCTTCAGTCTGTCACAGGTGAACACACCTGTGAGGCACAAGATCCCAAACATATTTTCTATTATACCTTCATCCAACCGTTTTTCTTACCTTTAAAGTGTACATATCACTTATTAATGCCATTTGCACTTCTCTCTTACACAATGTCAGGGTTGCTTTTACTGTTTTTAACTAACTTTGTTTTAATTTTTCTTAGTTTTTTATCACTGTTGCAAATATAAATTCCTGCACTAACTCATAGTATAAGGCCCTGACTGGGGGCCTGTGGCACTTTTATTTTAACTGTGACTGAGACTGTACTATTTTTACATCCATCCATTAAAATAAAGCACATCCATGCATTACATGGATTCTGCTTTTTTCTGCTTAGGGTGTAAGCAGAAACACGTTTCACTGTACCCTGCTCTCTGGGACACTAAAAGTAAAAAAGATCTGGTCTGGCATTATTTTTTCATGATGTGGTTCTGCTTTGTGCAGTTTACATTTTCCTTATGGATATAAACTCTGGCTTTGAAAATATTTGCATTCATTAAGCACTCCAGTGATTTTCTGAAAGGTTTTATATGCTGGGAAAAACATTACTTATACAACCTGACCTTGCTCCCTGTCAGTTACTGACTAGTTTGTCGGTGCAGCAGCAGTTTAAATTATGTTTAGCAAGCAAAGCAAACAGCGTGGTGAGTTTATCTTTTGGATTTAAGCAGTGGTATCACTGACTTGTGAATCGAAGCCCCAAAAGATGAAAGTTGTTTGTGTTTCTCTAAAGGAATGAAATGTTAGCTCTCATATGTTGAAAATATGCCATTATACTGTAATAGATGGATGTGATCTATAAGGTGGTCGGCTGGAAATGAGTGATGAACGAGGAATTGCATAACTGTAACTGTGCTTGTTACACTGTGACCCATCCAGTGAGCCTGTGAGGACCTGCGGTTAGTGGGCTTCTCCCGTTTGTTCCATGCTGACAGACATCACAGGTTTCCTTATGTTACTTTAGAAAGGCTGAATCTGTTTTGGGCTTGTGGTGGTGCAGTTAAAGAAGACTGAGTTTGTAGCTTAAGCTTAGATAAAAGTGTCCGTTCCCAGGCTCATGACTGTGGTTGTTGCCCATGTAAAGGGTGAAATGATGTTACTGATATATTATTAATCATAATTATGTTAGTTTTGCACTTACACTGCTAGTGTTGCTCCGAAGCAACGTGACAATAACAAAATAAATACAAATAATTGAAATATCTGCCCTGAGATCACAGAATTGTTAGGCCTGTGAAATCACTACACTGTGAAATAATCTGTAAAAGCTGTGAAACAGACTGAGCTATTATAAGGAGTACTTCTGTTTCCGAAGGCATTTGAATGCACCGTTTTTTTCTCTCTTACAGTTCCAAATTGCTTAAAGCAGCTTTACAGAGCTACTCTGGCACCATACCGGAAAGCAACAGCGGTTACAATCAGAGGTGCAGTTTTGGATCTCGGTGAAGAATGGCCAAAACTATCAAATCCGCTGTGGCAGACACTCTGGAGGACTTGGCAAAGGGGAACTTTGAGAAGTTCTGCCACCAGCTTCTGGACCGCAGAGAACCGCCGCGCGTAAAACGCAACAGGGTGGAGGACAAAAGCCGTCTGCAGGTCACAGACGCGCTGGTGTCTATTTTTACTGAGGAGGGGGCTCTGAGGGTGACTCTCGAGATCCTGAAACAGATCGGCTGCAGCGAAGAGGCGAAAGAACTCGGTAAGATCAACGACTGTGATTCTGCAGCCTAAAACCTGCACAGACGGAGGTCAGGGTTGAATGATGGCTGAGTGTTCGGATGCTGCATTTTCACTTTCATTTTTCTTATCTGACCAGAGCCTCTCGATTGTTTTTCAGCGTTTATTTAATAACAGCGAACAGAGTCACTCTTCCATACGTGTCCGAGCCCGTTTTACTCCCGATCTGCAGATTAAAAGTGAAGTCAGCGGGCGCGACCGAGCCTAATTAGCGCAGCTACTTTATGCGCCGTTCGCGTGTAACAATTAGAAATGTGTACGAGGAAACGTTGTGCAGAACCTACACCCGTACAGAAGGACTGCGACCTATTTTCATCGTGAGACTGTGTTGATGTCGTTAACGCTAGCCAGAATGGGGAGATAATGCTGGTATAAGTTCCGCATTTATCGGCTGCCAGAGCACGGAAATGACAGACCTCTTTGACGTTGATCAGGCACTGGCGCCATGCACTTGGCGCATGCGCACAGATGAGATTTACCAGTCCCACGATAAGTCTGGACTTCGACTTCTTGAGTAATAATAATCTTATAAAATGTCCTGATAGCTCTGATGGAGCTGAGGGATACGTCATTCCTCTGTATAAATGTGGAACTGAAGCCATAGGGTCACTTGTTCTTCAAAGCCTGTAACATTACACCCATGTATGATATTTTAATATTACTGTTCGTCTCTGTGTGATCCACTGAAACACCATCACGGACTCTAACACTGTGTCTTCATTTTTGCAGAGGAAGCTACAGGTGGAAATTCCTCGAAACCTGCTCCCACTGACGGTGAGTTTCTGCGCTGCTTCACCTTTCTGACGATGGGACGAGGCTGATTTGCTGTTTTCCTTTCTTCTTTACCGACATTTCACAGTATAAACCAGTGCTACTTTTGATTTAGTTTTAATCATAATTTTTGTCTAAATTCTTTTAGCTTTAGTTGACTAAATATCGGAAGATTATCGCAGACTAATTCTAAAGCTAATTCGGTTGATTAAAGTCTGTAAAGGTTTTCTATGCTCGTACTTTCCTTGACGTCAAATGCGAAATGTGTCCATGTGTCTTCTCTTCTCTTCCAAGCGTCGACATTTTGTCCTGTTTTCACGGGAAACATGGAGCGTGGACGCTTTGTCTGCTCCTCCCATTCTGATTATTGGTGGCAGATCAAATTGTGCGTAAAAGGGGGGCGACTTACTGGATCGCTCCTCCCGCCTCTACACACCATTAATTCATTCTGAATGATTTGTCGTCTCCCCAGAACATTATAGTCCCGTTTTTATTTCCTTGAGTATCTAACCAGTTATTTTCCTCGTGCATCAGTTTTTATTTAACTGAGTGTTAAAATGTGCAACAACACAAACAAAAGAATAAAATGCTCTTACACTAGATCTCTGCTTGTTCCAGCCTCGAGTGAGTCAGCTGGAGCAGCTGGAGGAAGTAAAACCGCAGGCGGTAGGTGAAGACCTCGCCTGTAACTGATCCTGAGTCAAACTAAAACTTCGGACATGGTCAAGCGTAAAAAACAAAAACATGTCCGCTGGATTCACAGAAATTAAGTGTTTCATATTTTGTTGACATGTGCTTTGTTGTGTTCCTACACCCTGACATATGTTTAAATAGCATTAATTGGATTAGCTGAAAGAGAAGCACGAGGATCAAAGTTTGAAACCTTCAGCCCACCATCAAATCTAAGGCCAGGGAGCCTTATAAGGCCCCATAGATTACCATGAGATCACCATCCTCTGGTGAATAGTAATCGAACAGGACCGCCTACCATGTGTTTCTCTTCAGGTTTAAATCGTTTGGATGTTTGGAGGCTCGCGGTGACGAAATAATAACTCGACTAAAATGCGTTAAAGCAAAAGTAACGAGCCGGTTTAGAAAATGTAAGAAGTAGAAAGTACAGATATTTGTTTATAAATGTAGGGAGTAAAAGTAAAAAGTAGTCAGAAAAAATAAGACTCGGGTAAAATACATTTGTATTTGTACTTCGTTACTTCTTTGTGCCCGAGGCCTTGAAACTGCCCAGCAGATGCACTCTCATGCAGCTCCTCATTTCCTGATAATAAAAGAGAAGACTGCAACATTAACTAGATACAATAATCTTTAAATGTCTGGATGAAAAAAGGAAAGATGTCATTTATGTTCTTTTTAAATAGTCGACCAAAAGGAACGAATGTGTTTTTAACATTTAATGAATTTTAATTATGAAATAAGTGAATTTTTTAAAAGCATTTTGTTATGAAAGCGGAGAATAAAGTGAATAAAAACTTCCGATGATAAATAACCCTTAATTTTTTTTTCATTTCTTTCCCTTTCTTTCTCCAGACAAGAACTTTGTGGACAAACACAGAGTCGAGCTGACCAAGAGAGTGAGCAACATCGCACCCATTTTGGATGAGCTCCTAGACAATGAAGTTATCGACCAAGAAACTTATACCAGAATTAGAGCTCTGTCTACCACTCAGGACAAGATGAGGGAGCTCTACAGTGGTCCCCTGCAAGCTGCAGACTGCAAAAAGATCTTCTATGACATCCTTTTGGCAAATGAGAAATTTCTCGTTAAAGAGCTCAGTGAAAAGGATTAAATGTGTTGAAACAACAGTTTTTAGACCAAATATAGATCTACCGATATCTACCAGAACATGACATGATTACATTAAAAAGGTATAGATGCCTTTTCTTTGTGGGGGTTTTATTTTACACTTACATTTTTGTAAAAACTGTTCTCCTATGTGTTGCATTTGCTCCTCAGTGGCTCCTTTAATTGATCCATTTTACAGGAAAAACTATGGATATTTGAAAGTTTTATATTAAAAAATGTAAATGTTATATATGTTAAAATGAATCAGCGATGTCATCAGCCATGTTTTTATCCAAACACGTTCTCATCCCAAAACGTAACATATATGTGACAAATCATCGCTATGTTGCTCGTTCCCAGGCGTGAGAGCGGGTTGAAATTGATAAATGTAAGGTGATGGTTAATGCTAGGGTTAGGCCCGCGAAGAGAATAAAAAGGGGAGTGCTTCAATTAAGAATCCTGAGCGCTCATAAGGACGCAGAGGGGTACCTTTCTCATTACTTTGAATCATCTGGGGCCGTGAAGCTGTGAATGAGTTTTATCCATAAATCATCCAAAGCCTCATTAATCTGTTTTTCAATGTCATCATCTTATTGTAACTTGAAACATAGTGACAAAGATTTACTGTCCTTAAAAAAATAAACCAAAATTAAACTCTCATGTTTTTCTTGTTCATTTTGATGATTAATTAAAACGTTTTATAATTTAATCTTTGAAATAAAATCTTCATTTTTATCAAATGATTTATTCAAATAATAATGCAGTGCACATTATGGAGGGACTGGGGAGGCAGAAAATCAGAATATTCATTCAAAAAATATGATGGTAAAACACTGGGAACAATTTCTGCACAAGATTTTAAATGATGTTTTGCATTTGTTGTCCACATGTGCGGACATCCCATTTTGGGTTGTCTCGACCACACTACTAAATTTTGCTCTACAAGGGCCTGAGATCCACTTACGGGGACATTATACTGCCACTGTTCTATCGAAATCTAAAACGAATGTGCTCATATGTGAATATCAGGCCATTGTAGAGCACAATTAGGTAAAAAGATAATTCTTTGTTTTCACATTCAGCACGTCCCAATCAAGCGTTCGGGTCTTAGGAAGTTACAGGACTTTTTTCAAAGTGGCTAAACAAATATGTAAACACTTTCAACTCCTTAATCAACTTAATCTGGGAAGATTTGAGCATCAAACTTCACCCAAAGAACCTAAAAAATGAAACACTGAATGAATCACTCTGGCACAACATATGGTCTGAAACCATCTGCTTCTGGACTGCAGAGAAAACGTGAAAAAGGCGCGCGTAATGTTAAAAAAGAGGAAGTAGAAGGGAAGAGGTCACAGACTTTACCGCGGAGGAGGCGCTTCGGTGGTTCTGGAGATCCTGAAACGAATCGACAGCAGCGCAGAGGTAAGAATCTGCGATTAGTTTCATATTTTAAACCCGACACAAACCGCTGCGGTAGCTCGGTGTCAGGGTTTGAAGACTGAGTGTTAGATTATTGTATCGTACGGAGCGAAACCTAACGGCTGGTCGCCTAATAATGAGCAACTACTGGAAGGACCGCTGACGTATCCGCACATCTGTACAACAAATAAAGTTTAAAACGGAAGCAAAAATGTTTAAAAAACAAAATAAACAAAAAACTTCCCGCTCGTCTTTGCTCTTTTTTTCAGTTTCACTTTCGTTCTTCAGAGCCTCTCGATTTTACCTCCCAGTCCCCGTTTATAACAGCTAACAGAGTCACTGATCCTTACACCGTCCGAGAACATTTTGTTCCCAAATCGCAGTTTTAAAACGCAGTTTGGCGAATTTGTGCGAGTTGCCTACAACGTATTTCCACGACGGTGTTTCAGCTTATATTTGTCCCCAGTGTGATTCCACAGTGTTCCAGATGTTGCTTCCGCTGATTGATCATTTTCACTGCCTCTGACTGCAGATGTCGTGCGGTTTGACAGGATTAAAGACCTCGGATGAAGAAAAACGTTGTGGAATAAGGTGCAGGTTTATGAGAGAGAGAAAGCTAAATAATAAAAATACAATTAAAAAGCGTAGGTCTCCGCGGCTAAGAGGTTCAGCTCCACAGCTCCAGTTTCACATTACAAATGAAAGTCTTGACTTCTTGTGTAATAACAATCATATAAAATGTCCTGATAGCGCTGATGGAGCTGCTGCTGCTTCATTCTTCTGTATAAATGTGGAGCTGAAGCCATTATACGTGACGGCTGTGAGGGTCACTGCGTTTAACCTCCAATAGTTCTTTAATGCCTGTAACATTACACCCATGTATGGTATTTTAATATTACTGCTCTTAGCACCATCACACATTCATCACACATCTAACTCTGTGTCTTCCTGATTTCCGCAGAGAACGCTACAGGTGGACAGTCCTCAAAACGTGGTTCCAGTGACGGTGAGTTCC
>NW_024582425.1:2735-3713 GCF_018398535.1 Haplochromis burtoni | reverse complement strand
TACTGCTGGATCAAAGTTATCCTTATGAGGCTATAAGCAGCAGAGGGCTGGTGGTGCCTTCAGTGCCAAAGAGTTTACAGTGTCATCACATCTGTTAAGTCGTAAGAAAAAAAAATCCACCTTAAAAACAAACATAATTTAAACATTTGCAAAAGAAAGTAAAGTCACGGACCACCTTAGTCTATCAGGTAGTAAGCGTTTTGCAAATAGGTCTTGCTTACTCAGCTGTAAGTACAGCTGTGTAAGCAAGACAAACTTTGTTTTACAAAGTTACAAAAAAGTATTTCAACCCTTTACTAAATTAAAAAGTGTAATCTTAATTATGTAGCCTAATATTAGGTTTATCCTCATTGTTTGCTCATTATAGCAAATCTTATACATATATTATGTATAAGATGCCCCCCAGACACAAAGAGCAGTGTCATCCTGTGCTGCAAAAAAACTGCTGTAAAATGAATTAGTTTAAGGTTTGCACGATTAAACAGGTAATCCTGTATCGGCTTGGTGCTTTAAAAAGAGCTGTGCTTCCCTGCTGTCTTCACCATCCTTCACTGACTCCATCTGTCTGTATTATGTTGAACCTCCAGACTACCCTGGTGAAGACCTGTCTTTTCTGTTAGACAGTAAAGCGCCCGGACAGCAGCAGCAGTACGCGGCAGACAGCGGCTACCCGGAGCCGCCAAAAGCTTCCCATCCTTATGGCACCAAAGGTAAAAAGAAAAACGTGTTTTGGTATACTTTGCTTGCTTATTAAACTCAAGTATTTTTGACTTATCTTGTATTTTTTGCTCTTTTACCTTCAGTGAGTGACGCTGCCCTCTTCAGCCTGGATACATACCAGGAGTTCAACTGGTGGGCCTCGTATCCACAAGGTGAGCGTCTCACGTTCACTGATGCTACGTGTGAAATAACTCTAAAGGAGACATATAGTGTTCTTATGTTTTATTCGAGAACACACAGAACCATGAGCAGAAAAAA
>NW_024582425.1:0-1333 GCF_018398535.1 Haplochromis burtoni | reverse complement strand
TCATTTCTATTGTATTTTTCTGAGCATGTGTTTGCTGGTGATCCCACAGGTGGCGAAGCGCTGGGGTCAGTGCAAGAACAAACCAAAGATGAACTACGAGAAGCTGAGCCGTGGCCTGCGTTACTACTACCACAAAAACATCATCCATAAGACGGCGGGCAAGCGCTACGTCTACCGCTTCGTCTGTGACGTGCAGGGCATGCTGGGGAAGTCGGCACAGGAGGTCCTGAGCAGTATGAACGTTTTACCCACAAACACAGAGTCCTGGCAGTGCTCTGGGGTATCGACAGCCTCTGATCACAGCAGTGAAACGTGGGTTTCACAGTAGGGGCCGACCCCAGGAGCCTCGGTGCTGCTGGCTGACAGACCTGAACGTTTTGAGTACTTCAGCCTTCAAAGTGAACTCTGCTTCCTCAAGCCTCGTGGAAGAGGACGAACTTGATGTAGGCAGTTTACAGATGCTGCATTTCAGGGAATAATAATTAAAAGTATATAGATCCATAGTGCAGCCAATATTTAATGACATCATATCCTATTTTCTTAAATGTTTCTATAAAAAGAGCTACTTGACCTCAGGTTGTTTTAAGTGCAGCACAGACACCAGCCAGGGGTATTTTAAGCACTCGGGTTACTTGTACTTTGTTCCTCTGGGGTTGTTATGTTTGATAGTTTGTTTGTTTGTTTTCTAAAGAAAGAATGGATTTGTAAATAGTGTTTATATGAACCCTATGTAGAGTTTTGTGCATTTATATTATTATTATTATTATTTTCTAAATACAAAACTCGTGTCTACCTCTGTTGATACTCTGAATAACAAACTGGCGGTTTTCAGGCACTTGCTGTGAAGGTTTCAGTGACGTGTGATGGTTGTCTGATGTAAATAAACTGTATATAAACGTGTTGAATTAAAGTCTTCTTTTATAAAATTAGGCTGGGGGAATTAATGATACTGCAGCTCCCCCTGGTGGACAAAGAGGGATTCATGCGTCTACAACTAATTAAAAAAAAAGAGAACTTTTTAAAAATTCAACAATTTTGAAAGATTTATCTTATATATGTTTTTTTTTCTCATTTTCAAAATCAAATCAGAATCAAATAGAATCAAATCACTTAAATTATACTTTTCAAGTTAATCTACTTTGAGCTAATTCGGATTTCTAATCTAATAATTTCAAACTGTTCAGATCTTTGATCAGAACTAGAGGGAGAACCCTGAATGTTCCTAAGAGCCCTCTTTTATACTCATTTGGCCATATGCATCACTTCCTTGCTCCCCTTCGTCTTATATGACTTGCTCTGTGAGTTCTATCCTGCTCTTTTCTCTTTGTTTGAC
>NW_024582424.1:2496323-2499537 GCF_018398535.1 Haplochromis burtoni | reverse complement strand
ATAGTTTCACTCTCTATGTTTTTACACAGAACTCTGCATTCAGTTATTAGTTATTATTAATGTCTGGCTCTTTTGCATCTTTTGTCCTGTCTCCCTCCTGTGTGAGGCCATGTGATTGTTGGGACTTTCTGTATGTTATTGCAGGGTCTTTATCTTACAAAATAAAGTACCTTGAGCAAATGTTGTGGTGATTTGGTGCTATACAAATAAAATTCAACTGAAAAGAAGAGTTATAGAAGGTCCTCTATTGTAACGGCACAAAAGAGCACAGACACTTTCAAAAACTCATGAGGATTTATGAAACATTAATGAAAGGAAGGCATTTCTTAAAGCTAAAGATGTTATGTGGTTTTTGACTGTACTGTACATATACAGGTTTCTGTGGTCTACTGTAAGAAAAAAAGTATGAAGATTTGTTTTATTTTAAGATGTCAACAAACATTCCAGGGCACAATTAGTCATCTGGAATTAAAAATTCACACCCAGATATACGGGGTCTCAATTTTAATTAAAAGTTAAGAGAACAAAACAAAAGGTATGGCTTCTTCTAGTAAGAAAATAGTTGATATCATGGTCTTACTTGAAGCCTTGGTTTGAGTATTTCAGTCTCGTCAGTCCACCGAAGAGGCTGCCTCTATAAGCAGTAGAAGTGTTGTAGGTCTTAATGTCACTGGGTGACACATTCACCTGCACTCTGAAGTTAGTGTTACCTTAAATAACAAAGGAGGGTGAAGTTAGTTTACCGAAGATAAGCAGAAAAACAATAAAGGTGATCTTTTTGCTTTATAGCTTACCCTGAGCTGATGTCCCACTAAAAAACAGCAGCAGCAGGGCTGCAGAGAGGAGAGCAGGCTTCTTCATTTCAACTGCAGGGCAAACATAAAATTTTGATATGCAAACATGAACACAAACATACGTTGTGGAAAGCAGTTCCTGAACACTGAGTATCATCATCCCCAAATACAGCATTTATAATGGAATAAAACCTCTTCATGTTTTATTATTATTTTTATTTGGTACGTGAGTTTATCAAGTCATCTAAAGGTTCACCTAATAATCAGTATTGGTAGGGTATTTGTTCTCACAACCAGTGTTTGGGATGTTGGCATTGCTCCGATTGTCAGCATCTCCCCATTATTTCTAAAAGTGAGGTGTGCAATATTAAGGAAGTTCAGCAAAGTTAAGCTTTTCTTGCTTGATAAACCCTAAAGTCTAAGTTGGAGATAAAGAGTATCTCATTAGTGGCCATCAACTTTCCCTGTTAAGTCAGGCTTTCTGCTTCAGACTCTGAATGCCCAGGATTTCATGTGTCATGTTATCCCTGTGAGTGTAGCCTACTCTAACCAGAGACGTTAGCAGATGATAAAATGGTGACAAAAATCTGTAAAAAACATGAAAAATGTAACAGAACCGCACAGAGCAGTAAAATAAACATTTTAATTCAAGTAAACTATTTTAATGTTGACCGCTTTGGGTGCTGCCTTTTATTTCTAATATAAAGACTGCATGTTAGAAATCTGAAACCTTAGACTGGTTACATTTAAATATTAAAGGTTACTGTGCCTTTGAAAAAAAAGGAGACATGGAAATCGCTTTAGTATGTTAGTAGATCAAAGGTAAACTGCTTTTATTTATTATCAATGATATTTAAAGATATTCTTACCTTTTTCAAGTTCTGTTTTCAATAAATGTGTAAGAATGCAGCCGTGGAGGTTGTAACTTTTCAGTTGAACAGTTCCTCCTCCTCAAGTCGAAGCTGAACTACAGATTAGGAACTTTTATACCTCTGCGCCACACATAGCATTATACAGAAACAACCAATGATGATACACAAAAATAACCAAGCCCTTTACTTGTGCAATCAAAAAAAAGAGAAGCTTAAATCTGTGTTGACTAACCATGGATGTTTTCGAATGACAAAAGGTGACCATGTATATTAAATTGCATAGGAGGACTTTTAATTTGAATAACATTTGCTACATTTGGCATTTTTTCTGCATTTAATCGTTTAAATTGCAGGTTCGAATTCGACCGGCGAATTTGACCCCTAAGTGATTTGTCAGACTTCAGCCTTCTTCTTTACATAACTGAGCACTTTTATTGCTTGGTAGTTAAATCACTGTAATGAAAAAATCAAACAGTCTCAAATGCAATATGTAAGCTATGTTGAGAAATGGTAATACTATGATGTGGAGCTGTATCATTTGGAAAATGAATACCATGTTGTTGTTACCATTCATAGCATTCATGCTTCACAAAGGTAAGGTGTGCTGCTGACAGAAAGGACATTGTGTGGGTTTAACCTTATTTCTAGTTTGGTACCGAAATGTCTTAGAAGAATTTTTAGTGTATTTTTCCTTCCTTTTTGACTTTAACTTGAAATTGTCTCTCTCTACAGTACAGTATCATTTCCTGCTCCTGTACTGCGCCCGGCCTGCTTTATTCTTACTGACATGGCACAAATCAGTGATGCAGATTTAATGCACACTTTAACTGAAATATAGCAAAAGTTCAAAATGTTCTGATAATGCAGGGTTGATGTTTTTGACTTACAAATTTAGAAATTTGTTCTCTAAATAGCATCAAAAACATTAGCTCAGGTAGCCTACTATTAGCTAATTTTAGCTTTCTGAGTCACTACTCTGCTTGTGTATTGCGAGTTACCAGTAAAGGAGCTGATGTACTTTATTATTTTACTTGTTAAAGATTTCTATTCCTATTCTGAGCTGCATTTCTTGTTCACAGAACAGCTCCAGGTTATAGCGAGTCAAAGGGTGTTACTTATCTGTTTTCAGTTGCAGTAGTAGTTTTCAGTGGTCTTAGCCACATAGTCTAGGCCATCTTTATGTAGAACAATAATTATTTTTTTCAGATCCTCACAGAATTATTTGCCATGAGGTGCCATGTTAAACTTCTAGTGACCAGCATGAGAGTGTGAGAGCAATAACACCAAGTTTAACAGTTTAACCTCCCCCCTATTAAAACCCGTGACCTTGTAACACTAGCGAATCACATGACAACGGGAAGGGAAAGGGCTAGTTGGGCACAGTTTGGACATTTCCCCTCAGAGGTTTACTCGCTTTTGTTGTCAGCAGTTCAGACATTAATGGCTGTGTGTTGAGTTATTTTGAGGGGACATCAAATTTACACAATTATACGGAGCCCCGCAGGGGACATGGGAGAAAAAAACAATTAAGACGCAAAACTTTTGCGA
>NW_024582424.1:2492717-2496076 GCF_018398535.1 Haplochromis burtoni | reverse complement strand
GAGATTTTTTAAACTCCTTTTTTTCATTTACATGTGGACGATGAATACAGAGTTGGTCGCAACGTCAAAGGTATGCGCCTTTTTCACGTCACGCACGTTATTTTTTTTACATGAGATGAACTGCAGAATGGCAGATAGAGACGAAATACTGTTAATCTGACTATCTTCAGATTTTACACACTTGCATATACACACGCAGTTACTGTCCTTCCATTTAGAAAGACAGATGTGTCACGGTGTGATTATTTTACAAGTCGTTTTTTTTCATGTGTAATAATATTCAACATTGCTATCAATACATTTTTCAAAAAATGCCTCTCTGTGCAAAATGTGTTTAAAAACATAAACAACTGTGGGATCCTGTTTGTCTGTGGTTTGAACAGCAGGGAAAACCAATTCTGCAGGGAGACCTACCTCGGCACTTGTGCAGGTGAAACCAAAGGGAAGATATGCTTCACCATATTTTCTAGTCTTTGGCTTAGAATGAAGTTGGTTTGGAAACATATTCAGCTATGCTTCATCTCCTGCTTTGCGTTTCTGTGGGCGCCCTGTGCTAGCAGTGTCCAAGCGTTTTGTTTTTTCCCCCCTTTTCATTTGCATATTAGTCAACTGAAGTTGAACTGAGCCCCACACTTTGGGAAGGTCCGCTTTAGTGAGAGTCATGCACTCCATTCTGTCTGGGTTAGACCAAGCTTTCACCTTAGCCTTGACCCTTGACAGTGTACGTAGTGTAGATCAACTTATCCCCAGGACACTGAAACAGTGAAACAGTTCCACATGCATGCGGCTTAAGAGGAAGAGAATGTAACCCTCTCAAAGTTATCCACTGCGATTCAAGCCAGTTTTAATGTTTAATATATGCAGTACCAATTTTATCCAGCAGAGGGGAGTGATGGCACTATAGTTGTCTTGCAAAGCATTATGAGGTAATAAGAATAATTGCAGTGCAAGCAGATAGAGAGCAAGCCAGGAAAAAAAACAGAGCATAAAGTATTCACCGGAGTAAATAGGAACTTTAAAAAAATAAGTGTTAAGGTTTTGACAGATAAAGACTTATGGGGATTTGCTCACCATACATCCCATTCTCCAGTTGTTGTTTTTTTTACTTTGTTGTGACATAATGCGAGAAATAGCACCATATTTTACTGTCTTCTTTTTCCTTTCCTCACCAAACCAGAGTGGTTAGTGGAGGCTTTTATTAAACAGTTATTCAACAGTAATGCGCTAATACAAAAATTATTAAGCAATTTATTTGTTCTTATTCTGCTAACAACCCCATAGGAGCCCCCAAAAGCTCAAAAATAGTTGTAATTTCACAGCTGATCTTAGAGACTTGCTGGTGTCCAAGAGGAGGTCAGCTTCCCAGTCAATCTCAGAAGCCTCCTGGCTCCCAAGCTGTTGATAACTGGATTCATAGAATGCAGAAGCCATTTTAAAGCTAAGCTGCCCTTATTGGCTGTTTTTCCTGGCCAGCAGCCTTTGGAGAGTCTACTGTATAACCAAACAATCTTTTTACACTGAAACTGATATCCCTTATCAGTATATAAGTACCTCTCAAACAATGGAATTTGAATGTAAAATTATAGCACACAGGGGCAAGTCGAGAAACTAGTAATTACTCTCAAACACAATAAAAGTTGCCATAAGGGCAGTAAATTAAAAAACAGTTCAAGAACTTCAGTTGACTAATATGCAAATCTTGCATGTCTTTAAACTTTAAAATGTTTTACTGATTACTCTTGTAACCAATGGAGTTTTCTGTTACTTCAGGTTGCTACACTGTGGCAGACGTGTAGATAAAAGCTGTAATCTTAATTGATTAAGTCTAACACAAACCCAGTCAAAGAAACTAAGACAGTGATAGGCTACCAACTTATGATTAGACACATTTTGTCATGAAAAGCTTCCAAACAGAAAAATTACCCAAAAACTAAGTATTAACTTAAACCTGTCAAAAACCAAAGCATGTTGGTTGACTATAAGTCAGAATGAGATTTCAGATGATCCTGTTGTGTTGAGGTGTATTTAAGGGTGATGACTTCATTTGCAGTTGGAAGGTAACATCCCATACCTGTTAAAAAAATTTTTCAGAGAATATTATAATGGGACAAGCCGGACTGCGTGCATCAAATGTCTGACCTCAGCTTATCTAACACATCGAAAGAATGGTTCACTCACCAACATCAAGTGAGGTTATACCACTCAGCAGTTGCCAGTAGTGTGATGAATTTCCTGCCAAGCCATTCACACTGATGAGGAATGGTCCATAGTCATCATTTACTTTGTATTCAAAGCTGTAAACACAGGGTATGACTTTTCATGGACAAAATTATGCACAGTTTTTGAAATAACTGCGAAGCTCAAAAGAAGGTTATTGTAATTGCAAAAGTACAAGAGCACTGACACTCTTGAGAACTCATAAAGACTTATGAAAAATCAATGAAAGGAAGGCATTTTGTTGAAGCTAAAGATGTGATGTGGTTTTTGACTGTCCTCTAAATACATGCAGGTTTCTGTAGTTTACGATGATCAGATGAAAGTGTGAAGAATTGTTTGTAAAGGTCAGCAAAGCTGTTTCATCTTGACTGAATGTCAACAAATAGGAGAAAACAATTGGTCATCTGACAATCAAAAATCCACACCCAGAAACACAGGGTCTCAATTAGAATTACACATTGAGAGAACAAGAGAGACTGTATAGCTTCCTCTAGAAAAGAAATAGCTGATTAGATGGTCTTACTCAAAGCCTTGGTCTGACATTTTCAGTCTTATCAGTCCACCGAAGAGGCTTCCATTAGGAGCAGTAAAAGTGTTGTAGTTCTTAATGCTAAAGGGTGGCGTATTAACCACCACTTTGAAGTAAGTGTTATCGTTACCTGCATGCAAAGATGAAGAGCAGAAAAACAATAAAGGCAACTGGTCAGGCCTATGTGACTATTTAAGGACATTTTTACATTTCTTTTTCTTTTTTTAATTTAGCTACACTGAAGCTTACTTCGAGCTGACTGCCAAACACAAACCAGCAGCAGCAGGGCTGCAGAGAGGAGAACAGGCTTCTTCATTCTGACTGGTGGGTAACACAATTCACACCTAAAAAGTTAGATATGCAAACATGAACACAAATATTCATCAGGAATGCATAAATCTAACCATTGTGGAAAGCAAATAAAAACCTCTTAGTAGTTTATATTTATTTTTTGGACAATGAGTGTAAGAGTACGATTAACTAAATGTTGATAATCAGTAAATCACTAAAATTTTTCTAAGTGGTCAGTGTGCAACACAATAAAAGTATAATAATCACTGTTGGCTGTTTTTTGTCAACAATGACAAAGAGCTTGGTTATTTAGCTTTTTTTT
>NW_024582424.1:2469427-2477150 GCF_018398535.1 Haplochromis burtoni | reverse complement strand
AGTTAGCACCTACCTTAAACACTTCAAGCTGTGAGCTAATGATGGTTATATAAGAGCAGATGCATGCTGGCGCAATAAGCTGTAGTTTTACGTCCAATGGATGATGATCTGATTAGTCGACTAATCGCAAAAATAATTGGTGACTAGTCAACTATCAAAATAATTGTTCGTGGCAGCCCTAAAGTGTATACTTGACTCATACAGATCACACTAGTTGGAACATTGCATAACATATTTTCCCCATTACCTACATTGTGTGGGTTTAACTCCTTTTTCGGTTTCTTCCCCAAACAGTTGTGGCAGATAAATTATTCTGTTTTTTCATTCTCAGTACTCAAGTACGCATTCTTGGTGATCCTTGCTTTTGCAAGTTCACACAGGAGTCTGGACTTCTGGAGATCACAGCACCATCATTTTACAATTGAAATGGCACTTGACGACGTCAGCCCCAGAGTTTTTACTACCACCCCCCCCTTTAATTTGACTGTGATTAATATTTGCAATGGAAATTACACATGATCTAAAATTACACGTTATGTAATAAGCTGATTTCTTTTTAAAGATAAAGGATAATTTTTAAACAAGTATTTTAAGCACTTTGACAAAATTTACTTTTACATACGTTCTGTTTCATTGTGTCTAATAAGCTTCACACAGTTAACTGCAGTCACTACATGACTGAAACACAAACTTTATCTCCTAAAAGACTATGGATGCTGTTGTGTTCTGTTTTTGAGAGCGAAGATTAATATGTTCAAGTTATACATTTTTAAAATTTATTATCAAACAGAATTTCAAATTAGTTTTACGTTGCACCACGGACCTCGGCCTCTCCACATGGCTCCGAGAGATAAAGGCTGCCGCACCCAAGCAACACTTTTATCGCGTGTGGTTAAACAGAATGCTAACATGATTAGTCAAAAAGTAGCAGACACTCAAAAGTTACAAAAGACAGCTGGTGTTTGGAAGAGAACAAATATTCAAAACATAATTTGATCATTTCAGTATCTCCATGTACCAACATGCTGTTTCTGCTCCCAGTGAAAAACTTCCTCCTGGATTAAAATGTTTTTAATGTTGGATTTAATTCAGAGTAAGCTGTTAAAATGAGAACAACACATTTTTACATCAGACAATAAGGACGCGCCCGCGGCGGGTTGGAAAACAGTGTGCAGGGAGTCAGGCGTTCTCACCAGCTATAGTGAGCCTTGAACTATCAAGCTTGTGGGGTAACAGACATCTCTGAAAATATCAGATTATCTTAGCGAATAGTAATATATTGATAACTTGAGCAGATGTTTGAAGTTTACAAATCTACATTCTTGCCTGAAAATATTGTAAAAGTTTATTTTGTGTCACAGAAACAGTAAAATTTTAAACTTTGAGAAATGGCCTCATTATTTCCTCCTGACCTACATTGTGTGGGTTCAGTTGTTTTTCAGGTTTGGTTATTTTAGTGTGACCCCAGACCCATCGACTAACAATGGAGGAGGTGGGGTTTGTGACCTGTACTGCAGCCAGACACCAGGGGGCGATAGAGAAATTTTGGCTTAATTTTTGGGGAGCTATTACCTGTTAAAGTTCTCAGACATGGGATTGTACAAGGGGCATACAGGGGCAGTGTTATTTGGAATGAATGCGCAACAAGTTCCCTCAAAAATTGAATACACTCCCTCTCTTTTTGTCAATAGCATCTCCAAAGCCATTCTGTTTTGCTATGTCATGAGACCAGTGTAGGGACTAACGCGTTATTAAGTAACGCGTTACAGTAACTACATTATTATTGTGGTAACGAGCACGGTAACTAGTTATTATGCCAAAATCAGGAATGCATTAATCGTTACTGGGATTTAGATAGGGTCATTATTTGTTACTTCGTGTGGTGGCTATCGCGGAGCTTCCACAGATTCAGTAACATTAGCAAGTGGTGGAGACCAGCAGGTGGATGAGAGAAAGGGGAGGCAAGACGAGAGACCCGAGGCGGGGCCGGGTGTTCTGGGAATCCATCCTACCTCAAAAAACATCCTACCCAATGTTTCTGCACACACGCGGCGCATGCGCACAACACCAAAGCTGAATTAACTTCTTTTTCTCTCACCCATCCGCTCCGAGTGTCAGGTGAACTGAACTTCAGGTAAGAAGTTATGACCTGCAGTCTATCTGGGTCAGATATAAACCAAGTTTAGGTGGAGTTTATTTTCGTTATGCTGACTTTTTCATACTGGGTACTAGCTAGCATGACGGAGTTTCTATACAGCTGGGTGGATGCTATGATGTTACTGATGCTGAACTTTATTTTATTCATAAGGTTAGTTAGTTAGTTGCTAACCGTCCTCTAAAAAACGGAATCGTCCCGCATTTAGAGAAAATATTACGCGTTTCATATTAAGGTGAAAAGGAATGTCAGGAAGCTCCCCTGGCTTCTGCTCTGCAGCTGCTGAGTGACCCCTCATCTGGGACTCTCCTCAGCTCTTTCTGGGACAGTGGCGCGGCTGCCCCTCTGTTGGGCTTCATTGGTCTCTTGTGTTCTGAGGGGCCTCTGGATGTCTGGAGTTTTGATCTCCTCCATACCTGCTTCAAGCCCTGGAGGACAGGGCAGTGGCCCCCCCACACCCTCTAGCAGATCATTACATGAAGGAACCTTTTAAATACAAGCGCGCTCATGCTCACAGGTGTACACACGGGTGCTCACACACACAAATTACACCCTTTTTGGCCCCTCCCTCTCCTGTTTCTACTTCAGTCATGAAACTGATCAATGATCAGCTGATTGTCTCTCTTGTTTGTTTGTCGCCCACTTTGCGCCAGAAAGTAGAAACCAGCAGATGTCGCGTTAAACAACAGCAGCACGTTTAAGCTTGATCAGCTGTTGTTAGAATTTATTTAATATTAATTTCTAGTATCAGCTGATGTTTGCTGGAGCCACAGCTGTAAACCTGCTGGTCATGATATCGGTTTGGCTACGTGGTGAGAGGGAAACAAGAAGATGAAACCAGGAGATGTCCTTACTGAATCATCAGAGCTGAACAGGTGATGGAGAAACAGGTTTACCTTTAGTTGACATGAATGAGTTGAAGGGAAGTTATGAACTGTTTCTGAGAGACAAATAACACCAGGATCCTTTTCTATGTAGCTGACAGCTGGTAACGTTGCAGGGGCGGGTCTAGCAAAGTTTTGCCAGGGGGCCAGGTAGGGCATTAACAATGAGAGGGAGGCAGAAAGAAATACTTTCTTATTTGCATTTAAAATGTCTAGCTTTTAAAAAATAATTATCTGAATCTTTCAACAAACGATTGATAGATTGATGCATATATACCATCAAGACAGTGTACATCACTGTCACAACAGCGTTTGTTTTCATTCAAAGGCTTTATGATTTTTCCTATAATGGTGGGCCGGCCTCTAGTCAAAATGCCTGGGCTGATTTTTTTGTCCCAGTCCAGCCATGTATGCAGCTCATCTTCAGTCTGGTGTTACCGACATCTTCCAATTCAGAAGGCAGAATTTCTGAGTTCCGAGTACAATCAAAGGACCACGGCTGCAGTTTTCATGTTGGATGTAAAAAGCGCACGTGACGCTGTGACGTAGGCTAGAATCATGGCGGCGGTTGACGACGGTCCAGGCGTGGGATTTCTCTCGTGGAAATATGCACATTATTTTTTCCTTTCTATTGGTAGGTGGCACAGTGCACTTGTGGCAAGTAAACAAGCTAGAAGACTGGCAATCTTGCTGGGTATCCAGTTACGGAAGCAACACATTAACAGGAGAATTCTGAGTAAAAACCAAAGTTACTTTCCCTAGTAACTAGTTACTTTGAAAGTAACGAGTAACTTGAAGTAACTGAGTTACTTTTGATAGAAGTAACTAGTAATGTAACTAGTTACATTGGGTAAGTTACTAATTTAAAGTAACTTACCCAACACTGCATGAGACTAGTTGTATCCATTTGCTCTCATACAGCTCAATGTCTAGTGAAATTAGCAAATCCTTAATGTAATTTATCCACTTTTTGTTGGTTTCTACTCCATCAGAGCCGGCAAAAGCTGACGACTGTCCTTAGGCCATTCAGGTAAATAAAACAATTTTTAACTTATTGTTACTGTTTCTTCTAAAAGCTCTATAGTTGACAGTTATTGTGTAGATTAATAATTCTTTTCTTTAACTGTCTATTACAGGTTTGTGACTGAGCTTCTTGGAGGTGAGACATATGTCTCATGTTCAGTGGTTTTACCTGCTTACTGCCACCTGCATCACACCATGGAGGTCTCCAATGATGACCCAGACTACATGGTGAAATTTAAGACTGCCTTTACAAAGAACCTATTCCAACATGTAGCTACACTCAACCATCAGTGGCTCAAGGGGGAGAGGGAGAAGAGGTTTGGACCAGCCTTGACGTTACTGCAGGAACAGTATAAAGATGCCACCACAAAGGAGCCAGCAAAGACAAAGAGCCTCCTCCTCTCTTCATTGTCTCCAGACTCTGATTCAGATGATTCAGATGAGGAAGCCCTGTGTAACAGGGCCCTGAGCAGAATCCACCATCAGCGATAAAGACTGCCCACTGCAGTCTAATACAATTATCTAATACAGTCTAACACAATTATCATTGTTGTTTGTTGAATCCTAATGGCAACTGTAGTGTGTAATCAGGTATAAACACTTTATTTACAAGACAAAACATCTGTTACAGGTCATAACAGAGTTTAAATGTGAAGCTGGTCAAATAACCTTTCATGTTTCTGCCTTAGTTTTTTAAGAAGAAAAACTGCAATTTATGTTGAAAATGTTATTATTATTATAAGAGACACTACCATTTAAAAAATGTACTTAAATTAGCATTTTATTTTTTAAATTGAGTCCCACCCCTACTAATTAATTAATGAAAAGTGTTATTAATTAAACAAAATTTCAAATAAACACATTATTAAATGATTTAAATAAAACAAATATGCATCTAATTAATTATTGAACTATTTATTTAATTAATTAATTACAATTTTAATTAAGCAGTGAAACATTTAAATTATTTAATAACATATATAATTAATTAATTTTGTCCCTCATGGCCTTCCATAAAAGACAAGCCCCAGCTAGACTAATTTAAAATAACAAAGAACAAAATGTTTCTCATCACCTTCAGCTCAACCTCTTGAAGATGAAAGCCTGAAGTTCTCACAATTTTTTCCTGACCATCGAAATAAATCAGGATCTGTAATCTGATATGTAAACATATAAATGTCTGAGTATTGACTAGTATGTAACAAAACAAAACAAAAAAACCCCACCAACGTCACACCACCCAAAGAAGTTCAATATTTGAAAACACTAATACAAAAATTCACATTGTAAAAAAACAACTAGTGACAGTTTCTGAATGGTATCTAAATATATTTCACAATAATGCAAAAGCATGTAGAATACATTAAATTTTTTGTCATAAAATAAAAATGCTATTCTTATTCACTTTTCAATTGTCTTGTTAATAGTAAACACATCAGAAACAAATATCAAACAGAAGAGATACAAACTAGAGGAATATATACAAAAGAAGAGAAAGGCACACAATGGAGAGCAAAGTGCTTGGAAGCAGTGGAAAAGGACTTTGTCTAATAATGAGTCAGCTGAAGAGGAAATGGGTTTGCGCTCATCTAGAAGATCTTCGTGGTTAGGGGAGTTGGCTGGCCCATCCTTAACACGGTTCTGTTTTTTCCATCCCATTGTAGAAAAGTGCTTGTTCATATGGGGCTGTTTGATTGTGGGGGTGATTTCTCAGATGCTGAGCAGTCCATGAATTAACCTGAGGTCAAAGACATTTGTGCAGCTGCTAATGATCTTTCCAAAGACGCCACTGCTACCTTTTTATAGGGACACTGTTAACCTGCCTCAAGAATATATATAAAACACTTTGGCTAATAACAGTTCTCTCCTAAATGTAACAGTTTTTAGTAGCTTCTTAGCTTTGTTGTTAGTTGTCAGAATACTTTTACTGTAAACTAAATGTTAGTTTTGCAGTTTGACCCAGGGATGTAAAACTCAATTTACATCGTGAGCCACTTACAAGCTACTTTGATCCTAAGTGGGCCAGCCAGTGAATTTACATGATAAATGTTTAAAATTACACAAAAAGTAATTCATTATCCAGACTATCCCATATTTCTAAAGATCTAAAAGATACTTTCTCCTGTGAATTTATATAGTAGAGAAATTTCTGTCATTTAATTGTTTATCTATTAATTACTTTGCTGTAGTATAAATGAGGCGGGCTCTTTATTAATAGGAAAAGCTTTAAACTTATGAAAATACAGTTAGAAGTTCAAAATCTATGCACTCCTTCACATTTTCCTGAGCCATCCAGAGGGTCGGAATGGAGTCTTTGACGGGCCGTGTTAAATCTCCCAATTCTTTTATCTTTGGGCTGAAGGAAGAACAGCACTCGGTGTATAAATGCTCAATCAACAATCTCTTCATTCCATACAATTCTCATTATTCCATACAACACTTTGAGCATAAACATCCAGACGGGAGATGTGGACAGGAGGGTGTCCGCCAGATCTGGAAGTGTCTGACTGTTTCTCACATTCTTATAGCTTCAGCCCCCCTCCATAGTCATAAAACCTAAACATCCACATTCTTTCTCTCTTACGGCGCCTAAGTGACGGCTTTGGCTTCCTGTTTTATCTCTGTCTGATGAGATGGGGCAGAAAACCTCTACAGTATGTTCTGTTCTCTTTGTAATCAGAAAAGGAAGGCCATGATTCTACACAAGCAGCATTTCTTATAACTCAGCAGTATAATGCATCATAAAACAGTGTAATGATTTCATAATTTTTAATCCAAGGCATAATGTGGCCTATAGCCGTATAATGATTCAACAATTATTTGATTTGAAGGATAAGGTGGCATAAGATAGTATGATAATCTCACAGCCGTTTCTTGCCTCTGGCCTGATTTTTGACACCCCTGGTCTAGAGCTGTCATTGTTTTAGGATACATAATGGTGGACATGCTAACAACACTTTAAATAAGCCTTGTCTAAAAATAAAACAAACCAAGGCTAGAAACATTTTATTTTGACTACAAGTTACATGCTTTATTTAATGCCTGAGGAAGATAACACTAATAATCAGTAACATTTTATTCAACAATAAAAATGCACTAATACAAAAATTATTCAGCAATGAATTTGATCTTATTTTGCCCCTCTCACACCCCTGTAGCAGCCCTGAAAAGCTCAAAAATAGCTTTAATTTCACAGCTGATCTTAAGACCTGCTGGTGTCCAGGTGGAGGTCAGCAGCCCAGTCAATCTCAGAAGCCTTTTGACTCGCAAGCTGTTGATAACTTGATTTGCAGGATAAAGAAGCTATTTTGACATGGAGTCAGCAGCTGACCCCCCCTGCTGTTTTTGCTGGCCAGCAGTCTCTGGGCAGTCTACTGTATAACCACACCATCCTTTTACTGTAAAACTGAGACCCCTTGTAAGCATCAAATATGGAATTTGAATGTAAAATTATGGTACATGGGGGCAAGTTGAGAAACTACTAATTGCTCTCAAACACAATTAAAGTTGCCATAAAGGCAGTAAATTAAAAAACAGTTCAAGTTGTTGTATATGTTTTACTGACTGCTCTTGTGACTAATGGAGTTTTCTATTACTCCAGATTACTACACTGTGGCAGAATTGTAGATTAACGCTGTAATCTTAATTCATAAAGTCTGAC
>NW_024582424.1:2468332-2469407 GCF_018398535.1 Haplochromis burtoni | reverse complement strand
ACAACCAATGATGATACACAAAAATAACCAAGCCCTTTACTTGTGCAATCAAAAAAAAGAGAAGCTTAAATCTGTGTTGACTAACCATGGATGTTATCGAATGACAAAAGGTGACCATATATATTAAATTGCATAGGAGGACTTTTAATTTGAATAACATTTGCTACATCTGGCAATTTTTTCTGCAATTAATTGTTTAATTGCAGGTTTGAATTTGCTGTATGTGTTCCCCTCTCTCTCTCTCTCCTGCTGCTTTCCTGTCACTATAAAAGGACAAAAAATAATGCTAATTTAAAAATGTAATGTGCAATTTATGAAGGATTTTCACGGTGAGAAAATCCTGCGTGCTTGTGTCTGCAAATCCTTTAGAAAGTATAACCTTATATTAAATTGTAATTTAATGAATTGTGTATCCTGTGTATTGCTTGTCTTTATCTTGGTCCTGTGTAAAAAATGTGGAAATTGTTTTACACTGTTTAATAGGAGCACAGAGAATTTTTCACTTTTGCCTTCTTGCTGAGTAGCCATGCAAGTAGGCCAGGAGGGTGACCGAGAAAGGTCATCGTGTTTCCAGGATCTCTGTTTGAATTTACACGTACCTTATTTGTCAGACTTCAGTCTTTGGTTTTCTTTACATAATTGAGCACTTTTATTCCTTGACAGTTAGAAGACTGTAATGAAACAATCAAACAGTCATCTCAAATGCATGTGTAAGTTAGGTTGAGAAATGGTAATAATTTGATGCTAAGCTGTATCATTTTTAGTTATTATTAATGTCTGGCTCTTTTCCACGGTGCAACTTTTGTCCTGTCTCCCTCCCCTCACACCCAGCAGGTCACAGCAGATGGGTCCCCCTGAGCCTGGTTCAGTGCGAAGTTCTTCTCTGTTAAAAGGGAGTTTATCTTTCTACTGTCGCCAAGTGCTTGCTCATATGGGGCCATGTGAAACATTAATGAAAGGAAGGCATTTCTTAAAGCTAAAGATGTTATGTGGTTTTTGACTGTACTGTACATATACAGGTTTCTGTGGTCTACTGTAAGATGCTAATGATCTTTCCAAAGACGCCACTGCTACC
>NW_024582424.1:2466407-2468312 GCF_018398535.1 Haplochromis burtoni | reverse complement strand
GAAGACTGTAATGAAACAATCAAACAGTCATCTCAAATGCATGTGTAAGTTAGGTTGAGAAATGGTAATAATTTGATGCTAAGCTGTATCATTTGGAACATGAATACTTCATGAATACTTCAAAGAGTAAGGTGTGCTGCTGACAGAAAGTACATTGTGTGGGTTTGATCCTTTTTCTGGTTTGATGCTCAAACTTCTTAGAAGACTCTTCTATTTCCTTGTTCTACCCGAACAAGTTGTGGCAGATAACTGGTCCGCCCTGAGTTTGTTTTTTCAGTCTCAGTCTTTCCTCCCGACCTAATTTGTGTGCATTCATTTGTTTTTCAGGTTTGGTGCTGAAACCTCTTGTAAGACTATTTTCCGTGTATTCTTCTTTCCTTTTTCTTTCCCAACCATTTGTGCCGGATAACTGGCATGCCTTTAGTCTGATCTTTTAGTCTCAGTTCTTCCTCCTTAGCTAGTTCCCTTTGCCTCTGCTTTTTAAGCCCTCATCAGAGCCATCAGATAGTCTCTCACTACCTGTTCTGTCAGTCTACAGTCTTGCTTATACTGTTTGCTCGGTCTTGCCACTGCTGCCATGGAATATGGAATGCACAAAGTGCCAAAATGACTTAAATAAATACATAATTTAAATAATGAATTAAATGTGTTGTTAATTAATTCAAATAGGTATTGTAACTCCCTCCAAGTTGAAAAACAGACACAATGTGTTTTTGATTTTTACTGGCATTTATTGGACACAGGTGCTACCAACGATGCCGTGAGAACTGTATAAACCCATGGTAAACAAATCAATAATCCTAAATCAACATTATCTCCTAAAAATGACAAAAGAGGAAAAAAGATACAAAAAACATTGGGTCACACACCCAGCCCTGTGACAGTAAAGAGACCTCTTGCTAATGCTTTGGGTTCCAAGTTTTGCTCGTAGCTGGTAACTAGCTTTAACATATAAATGAGAGCTAGAGAGATGTTGGAAGGCTGTGCCAGCACTACTTCATTCTTTCTGACATGACACAAATCAGTGATTCAGATTTAGTACACTTTATCTGAAATAGAGCAAAAGTTCAAACTGTTCTGATAATGCAGGGGTGATGTTTTGATTACTAAAGTTTCTGCTTTTTCTCATTTGTTCTCATCACATCGAAAACATTAGCTAATGTTGCCTATGTTGCTAAAGATTATTAGCTAATTTCAGCTTTCTGAGTCACTAGTCTGCTTGTGTATCGCGAGTTACCAGTAAAGGAGCTGATGTGCTTTATTATTTTACTTGTAAAAGATTTCTATTCCTATTCTGGGCTTCATTTCTTGTTTACAGTACAGCTCCAGGTCCAGGTTATAGCGAGTCAAAGGGTGTTACTTATCTCTGTTCAGTAGCAGCCTGTATTCAGTCTGAATATTGGTATAAATTTATATGGGTTTAAATTCAGTTTCAGTGTTACATTTAACTTTTGGGAGACAGCACAAAGACTGACAGAAGAGGAAAGAGAGGGAGAGAAAGGGACAGAGCAATGGCTGTAGAAAACTCTTTTCTACGACTAAAATTGTAAAGGGAGTATAGCTTCTGTTTTCCCCATATTCATCTATGATGATTTCACATAACTAAGCAGTTTGCTATACTGATATCAAATATGAATGCCCAACCTGCTCATATATTATATCGTATATTATCATCATAATCTGATCAGATTATATTACTATGTAATCTTGAAGTTAAATGTGTTTGTGCATGACCGTCAGTGCAAAGAAGAAGGGGAGGACAGAGCAGCAAGAAGCAGGTGAGTAAATGGGCAGATAATGAAGTTTGTGTGAAGACTGTAATGAAACAATCAAACAGTCATCTCAAATGCATGTGTAAGTTAGGTTGAGAAATGGTAATAATTTGATGCTAAGCTGTATCATTTG
>NW_024582424.1:2426458-2465419 GCF_018398535.1 Haplochromis burtoni | reverse complement strand
TGATGTTGTTTATGGACTGATGATGGTCTCCCTCCGCTGTGTTTATAGTGAGACGAGGAGGAGCGGCCAGGGAGAGATCAGCTGGGCTCGTGAGCTGTCAGACTGTGTGACTGAGTCAGCTGTCAAAACAACAAACACTTGAATAAATGTGGAAGTTGGCTGTACCTACCTGTGTGTGCGTGTGTCTGTGCCTGGTGTATTCCACAAGTGGTGCCGAAACCCAGGAGAGTGCCGGTGGGGAAATGTCCGACCCACAGGCCGCGCCACCCGCCCAGCCTCTGCAATTCTTGGCGCAGATGCTGGCGGAGATGGCGACGATGAGCCGGGACCAGGCGGCCGACCAGCGTGCCCACCTGGCCGCGCTGCGGGAGCAGACGGACCGGCAGACGCAGGTTCTGGAGCGGCTGGTCGGGGCCGCTGCCACGCCGAAGCCCTCGCCACTGTCGGTGGCGGTGCCCCGGATGGGGGACGGGGACGACCCACAGGTTTTCTTGGAGACCTTCCGTGCCACGGCGGAGGCTTGCCAATGGCCGCGGGAGGAGTGGGCTCCGCGGCTGCTTCCCCTGCTGTCCGGGGAGGCACAAACACTCCGCGGCTGCTCCCCCTGCTGTCCGGGGAGGCACAAACAGCGGCCCTGAGTCTGCCTCCGGCGTCGAGGAGCAGCTTCGCGGACGTGAGCCGGGCGGTGGTGGACAGGCTAGGGCTCCGCCGGCGGTTCCGGGCCTGTCGGCTGGCTACAACGGACCGACCATTCGCCTGGGCCCGGCAGCTGCGCGACGCGGCGGTACGCTGGCTGCAACCGGGAACATCGGAGGGGGAGACGAAGCTGGTGGACAAGGTGGTGCTGGAGCAGTTCACGGAGGGATTGCCAGCGGAGACGGCGAGATGGGTCCGGTGCCACCGGCCCGCAAGCTTGGAGGTAGCGGTGACGCTGGCGGAGGACACACCAAGGGAGAAATTATGCGCAGCGCCTTTAGGCGGTCGAGAACGCGCGTCGCCCTAAAGAGAATAGGCAGGTCTCTCATCTCTAGAGGCCAAATTTCACGATTAGTTCTCTTCACTTACCTGTTACTGTCAAGTCAGACAGTCTAACTATTTTACTGTTGGTTTCTTCGACTCCGGTCAACCGCAAGCTTGGATGACGGTCTTGGCCTTGCAATACTTCACGTGGTTTCGATGTTTGGAGACTCTCACGCCGAAACGCTGTGGTGAGCTCCGGTCTTGCCACTGCGTGGCGTGCATTGGTTTTGATGGACACTGCTATCACCACATTAAGATATTTTTGTGAATCTGATTTTAGCTCTATTCACTGTAGCGCTGTGCGGTCAACGAGTGCCAAAGGACACAACCTTAGATACGCCGCTGGGCAGTGCAGTTAGTGACCCTCATGCAGGGAGAATAGACGCGAGTAGGATACATGGTCTTTTAGAAAGGAGTAATGAATTAAACCGAGTACAAAACAGGTGGCCCTGAGTTTGTTGCTCAAGGCCCCGATTGACGCCACGTAGCCATCTAAGCACCAGGGCAGATACAGGTGTTGAGTCGGCTTGCCCTCCCGGGCCGCTGACGCCCCCACTAACCCTTTCGCGTCGCTCTTAAGTTGTGTGGTATTGACCATACCAAGAGGGGAAACAGTGGAGACACCATTATGTTTTTCCAGTGTGGTGTGTAGTCTCGAGGCCAAAGTGTGAGCGCGCCGCCTGAGTTCCTAACGTTAGAGCAGCCATCGAGAGCGCCCGGGGCCGGGATTAGCCTTTTTCGTTTGTCAGGATGACAACACGGTTGCTACACAACGATCGCCCATGGAGAACCTGTCATAAACAACAGATAAAATAATCCAGTTTCTCAAGTAAAGTTTCATTAATCGAAAACACAGTTAGCTATGCAGCTGCAACACTCTAGTTGTTGGTAAAACGTGCAGCGGACAGCGCGGGGGCACCTTGAGGCAGGGGATTGTGAAAACTTTCCGCTGTTTTATTGGAAGTGCGGGCAGGTGAAGGAAAACTTCGTTATTGCTTTCGAGTTGTGTGGTATCTGTGCCGAACACCTCAAGGCACCCTTTGCCCTTGGACCTCACAGGCAGGACAATACAGTATTCCGCAACCAACTGAGTAAAGAGGAAAGCAATTCGCTGCCCTCCGCGTTATAGGAGGACCCGTCAGTATGGTGGCGGTCGTGTAACTTAATACGCCAGGCGATGGTGCGACACGCGAAGAATACTGTCAGCAGCAGCAACCCTCGTACACCAACACACCAAGCAGATCAAGGTCATCGCCCCGAAGGGCATTGCTGAGCAGAATGTGGTTGGACACTGAACATTGGTGAGGGTGTGTCCACCCTGGAAACATTCTGTAAAAACCTTACAATGTGAACGTTTTTTTAAACAACAATTATACATATACAATTGCTTGTAGGTTTACTTGCTAATATGAGTAAGACGTTCATAAAGGTAGTAATTATACCCTATTAGTCTTTAACTTATTGCCGTCTGTTATATTAAATGTTATAAAGGGCCACAAACAAGCTTACATAGAAACAGCATAGACATGGCGTGCACTCGTTTTAAGACCCACTGGCCGCTCGCGCATACCATGCGTTCGCTTATCTCTCCCTAATTCTGGGGTACCAATTGGGCCGACTGGGTTTCATCAGCCTACTGGGGGCAGTATGGAGCCAGTCAGCCACAGGTATTAAATAAATTAATGATTAGCGGCGGTTGCCGATTATACAACATCAAATAAAACGACGGATAGACGAACTAACAGAGTTAATTTCATTGTGTGCAAAGTATCTTTTAAAGTGCGCGGCCGATTCAAGCCAAATTTGGGACTCGATGACGCTTTCAAGATTTTCATTTATCAATCACATTTAAATCTGAATCATTATCTGTTTCAGTCTGATAATAATGCTGCGTTCCGAAACTACTTGAACTACCGGGGGCAGGAGCTTCGGCGGGTCCCTCAACGGGAAGCTTTCAATTCCGTTTCAGGACTCGCCGGGAGAGTTGTCACCCCTTATGGTGGATGACTTTTCCTCAGCTGGAGCAGTCTCCGTGACGGCACCCTAGGAGCGCTTCAGCCTTTACCAAGGTCATGGCTTAATTGCTATGAGTCACGTTGGATGCGCCCCCCTGATAAAAGGCCGCGCAAAACTTTTCATAACCGGGACGTTGTTTCGTCATTAACGGACAGCCTGCGAGAGAACCGAACACCGTATATTCATCTGAGTTTGATGTCGTGACACTCAAGAGCAGAGGAAACACAACAACCCAGTTGTTATTCACAAGGATGTGCGCCGCAGATGGTCGCCGCAATCGGGAAACGTTCTCTTTCCAGCACAGGCCACATTACCCACTATAACCCCAACAGACGTGCAGAGGCATAGGGCTATGAGAAAACTCTGGAGCGAATAACAGCCCGATTTTATTGGCCGGGCATCCGAGCGGATGTGCGCCGCTGGTGTGCGTCCTGCCCGGACTGCCAACTTGTTAACCAGCCGGCCATACCGAAGGCGCCGCTGCGCCCTCTCCCCCTCATTGAGGCCCCTGTTTATGAGCGCCACGTGCATATGTAAGTTATATAAAATGGAACACTCCATACGGGGAACCGTTTCAACCGGAATGCACCGGCTTATCCGACTTACTCTGTAGTGTTTAGTCACGCAACATTCCTGGTGGATTATCAGCAACAGCACTAAACATATATGTTCTGACTAGTGACATCGTTAAAAATGGCGCACACTAACAAATTTGCTCCACACCGAAGACAAGTTCGCTGACAGCGCAAACGCAATCGTCCTCGTGTCATATTGCAAGAGTTGCTGCGCAGAAATACACAGAAAAGCACATGTGAAGTTTCAGCCGTCAGTCTCCACGAAAAGTTCTCAGGTGCCACATGATAATCTCCGAGAAAAGTCAAACCTAAATGATAACAGTGAGACAATTGACATCGTATATTTATTAATAATAATGGAAGAAACAAGGCATTGTGTCTCTGTACAATTTCTGCCCCTCTTGGTCCTTATTAGCGCGAGGGAACTGCTACGATTAACTGGGCATTAAATCTTATTCGGTCAAACCAGCGATCTACCACCCTCAGACCCTGATTGGCCAGCTGGTTGTGGACGCGGCTGCATGAGAACGTCTTGCGAATAAAAGACTTTAAAGTCCAAAGATTCGGCAGCAAAAGTTTCATTTAACCGAGTGCGAATGTGAACAGCAAATTGTGGGCCTCTATTTCTCTTTTCAACACTGGCTTGTATTTCCCCTTTTTGTTTTATTAGGCGATCAACCGACTGCATGGAGAAGTCCAGCATTTACTCATTAAATGCTCTATTTTCTCTTTCCATGTTTCTTTTTTTGCACAGCCATATTTTTTCCTGATTTTTCGCTCCCTTTCTTCAATTCACTGTTTTTCTATTTTCTTTTTCTCCACTTTCTCCAGTGCTATCGTCTGTATTTCTCCCTTTTTTTCTACATTGCCGTCTTTCTTCTTCTTTCTACTCTTTTCACATGTAACTCTACGCTGTCAGGGCTGCAGAGTCCAAGTGTTTAGCACCCGGAATGCACAAATTTAATTGACTGAGTGGCTGAACTTGCATCCAATTTGCCTGTGTTTCTTCAGCCACAGAGCCGCTACCGTAAAGAGCAGAAAAACTGCGCCAATTAAAATAGAAGCGCCCATCAGGTTTTAAATCTGTTTTGGTTGTGGGTCCGTGTCTGTATGGGACCCAGTGAGCGGTTGGACCTGAGAGCAAAACTCCACACTTTGGGGAGGTTGTCACGGGAGAATTTGCTCCAGGCTCAGCAGCGTCAGCAACGCCTGTATGACAGAGGGGCTAGGCTCAGGCAATTTTCACCGGGAGATAAAGTGCTTGTGTTACTCCCTACTTCCAGCTCGAAGTTGCTCGCCAAGTGGCAAGGACCCTTTGTGGTCACACGGCGAGTCGGGGACGTGGACTATGAGGTCGCTCGGTCGGACAGGGGAGGAGCCACGCAGATTTATCACCTCAATCTCCTCAAACTGTGGCGAGAGGTTGAAACCGCTTCTCTGGTGAGCTTGGTGAAGGAGAGAGATGAGTTGGGGCCTGAGGTGCCAAATTCTATCATTCCCACCTCCCTCCCTTGTGATGACCATCTCACACAGGCCCAGAGAGCGGATGTTGTCGCGTTGCAACAGCGTTTTGCGGACGTGTTCTCCCCCCTGCCCGGCCGGACGTCCCTCATCGAGCACCATTTCGTGACGCAGCCCGGCGTGACGGTGCGTTCACGGCCCTACAGGCTCCCGGAGCATAAGCGAAAAATCGTGCAGAGGGAATTGGCGGAAATGCTGAGGATGGGAGTAATAGAAGAGTCGCACAGCGCCTGGTGTAGCCCCATCGTTCTGGTGGCGAAGAAGGATGGGTCTATACGGTTCTGTGTCGACTATCGCAGGGTGAACGAAGTGTCACGCTTTGATGCCTACCCCATGCCTCGGGTCGACGAGCTCCTGGACCGGTTAGGCACGGCCCGCTTTTTCACGACACTGGACTTAACCAAGGGCTATTGGCAGATTCCCTTGTCTGCCGAGGCCAGGGAGAAAACGGCCTTCTCCACTCCGTACGGTTTGTACCAGTTCGTGACACTTCCGTTTGGCCTGTTCGGGGCCCCGGCCACTTTCCAGCGTCTCATGGACCGGGTACTGCGTCCGCACGCAGCGTATGCTGCCGCCTACCTGGATGACGTGATCATCCACAGCGACACCTGGGCGGAGCATGTGCTGCGGGTGGCCGCGGTCCTGGAGTCCCTGAGGTAAAACCATTCTATACACTTTTACCAGATGTGTTTTCTGCTGTATGACCTTTTATGATTTGTTATTGTGGACCTGAGAGACCTCTTGTGGACACTTTGGAGTACTGCTGATAACGCAATCCGAAAACACAAACAATATTCTTTTGTATCAATCTATAATACTTCAAATTTAAAAAGTTAAATTATGCTTTACAAAACACCCATACTCACCGGACACAGCACCGAAGTCAAGTTTCTCCAAATCTGACAGAAAAACAAATTCAGTCAGGGAAATAATTATTTGATCTCCTGCTGAATTTGTAAGTTTGTTCATATGCAAAGAAATGAACAGTCTCTAATATTTATAGCAGCATCATTTCAATGCTGAGAGACAGAATATCAACCAAAAAAAAGGGGGGGGGGGGCCCACATTATATAAAATTTATGGATTGATTGGGATTTCATTGAGTGAAGTAACTATTTGATCCCCTACAACCCAGCCAGAGCTCTAGAATCCTTCCAGCCTCACCACCATCAGAGCCAGAGACAAGAGTGTAGACCTGCACAAGGCGGGAAGCGGCTACAAGACCCTCAGCAAAAAGCTTGGTGAGAAGGAGACCGCTGTTGGTGCGATTATTCAGAAATGGAAGAAATATAAAATGACCATCAAACACCCTCAGTCTGGAGCACGATGCAAGATTTTACCTCATGATGTGAGGATGACTATGAGAAAGATGTGGTCAAGACGGCTGCTATCGCATCTCTGCCCGCGCCCCCAGACGAGAAAGATGTGGTCAGCTGAGACTGGAGAAACACTTGGATGAGTGATGAAACATTTCTCTCACTGAAACATCCAGATGAACAGAATCAACCTTTTGGGCTCCATAAGGGTAAGAACTTGTGCTCTGGAAAAAGGATATTGGATGGATCATTAATAGTTTTATGAGCCTCATGAACAACTTTTTTTTTTTTTTTTAAGTTTAATAGATAAATGAACTGACCCCTAGGGCCAGTCATTTGGATGTAATTTGCTTGTAAGGATTGTTCTTTCATAGTCTCTCTCCATTAAAATGAAAATACCATAAAAATGTCTGTTGTTTTTTCATTGTCCTTGCATAACCAAAGTGCATTTGAGCTTCAGGGCACAAACTGATGGCCGGACATTCTCCTTAAGGATTTTCTGAGAGCAGAATTCATCGACCCATCACTTAGAGCAAATCATCCTTGAGGATCATTCAGATGGGTTTTTTGTTTTTGTTTTTGTTTTGCAAATTTAAAATGAGCCTTCATCTTCTTTTTGGTCAGTAGTGGCTTTCTCCTTAAACTCTCCCATGGATGCCATTTTTGCCCAGTCTTTTTTTTTATTGTTGAATCATAAACTCTGACTATAAATGAGACAAGTGAGGCCTGCACTTCTTTAGATTTTGCTCTGTGTTGTTTTTTTTAAGGGTTTTTTCTTCTTTTTTTTTGGTGACAACTTGGATGAGTTGTTGGAGTAATTTCAGTAGGCCAGCCATTCCTGGAATTGACTGTTCTTCCAGGAATAACTGGGTGACATGATGCTTTCTTCCAGAACCAATAAGAATAGAAAGATAGATTTACATCACACCTGACAGCATATTTAACATATTTTGACTATCAGCAAAACAAGAAGTGCTAGATTGAGCAGTTAAAGAGAAAGTGGGTTACCATCAGAAAGTGATATACTAAAAAATAAATTACTAACTAAACTTGTTGAAAGGAAAGTGTTCAAAGACATTCCAGACTTTTAACAATTTCCCGTATATAAATAGGGTAGTCAAGTATCATATATGTCAGTCAGTAATGACTCAAGAAAGTTACCTGAAAAAAGTTCAAACATTTGCTTTGAAGGGTTTGGTAAATCCTTTTCTGTCTATGTAGGATCTCTGAGCTCTGTGTGGTGTTCTTGGTTAGCTGATATCATAAATGAGCCATTTACTTGAATTAAACTGAGAAATTACATTGACAAAAATCCTCAGGTACCTTTTAAATGTACAGTAACTGATGCTGTTCTTTCTAAATGAAGTTTCTCCCTTTCCACCACACCCTTAGTCACCCTAAGCTGTGACATGTGTTGTTTGTAAGTGGTGGAGATTTTAGTTGCCATACTTTCTCATACATGTTTTCTTTTTAATAAAACAATCGCTTCTGCTACTAACACAGCATTTTTTTAAACTATGCCAATTTAATGCTTCTAACTTTGTTGATGGCCAGAATATTTGTAATATGATGATAGTCAGGTGAGATCTAAATTTTAACATATTTTATTTATTGTGTAATTAGAAGAACAAAGGTTACTAAAATAAAAAAAAAACAACTGTTAACATTTATTTGTTTTCTACTGTGATATCCTTCATATTAATATCACCATGTTTCAGTGAGCCTGCTGTGACTGTGCACCTAACACAAGTCCACAGCTCTGGAGACACCGCTGAGAGCTGAGTGAACATTAAATACATTCACACTCTGTATAGATGGAAGTATGCAAATTTTCAGACGATGTTTGCAGCACTGCATCCCAGCCTGACCGCAAAGATTTATCATGTGTTTCGATAAATAAATATTTGTTAACAGGAAGAGTTACCCTCCAGTGAATTTGAAGATAACTTTATATTAATGTCACTTCCATCCCTTTTTCCTAGGGCGAGAAGCAGGGTACACCCTGGACAGGTCGCCAGTCTGTTACAGGGCTAAAACACTCACATTAGAATCACTACCCTAACGTGCATGTTTCTGGATTTTGGGGAGGAACCTACGCAGACACGGGGAAAACACGCACAGCCGACACTGAAACTCTCCACCCTGGACCTTCTTACTAGAAGGTGGATGGTGCCACCACACAGCACCACCTGCTGCCCCTGCTGAACTTGGATCTAAATTGATGCTTAACGAAACTGTGAGATTTGCTGCTGCCAGCAGAGGGCGTGCTCGTGCCACTTTTCGTGCTCGCTTGAATCCAGTGGCGCACTGAATGGCACGGCTGTAAAGAGGCAGGGCTGGGAGGCAGAGACACACGACACAGGTCTGCTCGGCAGAGGAGGAGGACTCAGTTCATAGCCAGCCTGCGGTGGAAATAAACGCTGCGTGTCCTACTCTAAACCGCAGTTTTGTATCGGTGGCGAGTCGCGTTGAAGAAACAGAAAGGTAAAGACTGCAGCAGCCGCTCAGACGGGAATATTTCCACAAGACTGCGCAGAAGAAGAAGACGATTACTGTGAGTTTGATGCGTCACACCAAAGATTCGTACAGACGAAAACAAAATGACAGTAGCCACCGACACAGATGTTCACCCAACATCTTTTACAACCTTGTGGACATTGTGTCTCACAGCGTCAGTTCTCAGGTGTTGTCACGACAGGTGAACAACTGCAGGTGTGCGAGTCAGCCAGCTGCTCCGTTTGTAGTCTGATAAAGAGGTGGAGGTGTCATTTCTCTGAATAACTCAGTTTTAAAAAAAAGAAAAGATATGTTCTGCCGAAAGAGTCATAATTTTAGATCTTCTTAACATATTCATGCTAAGTTCACGTGTGACATCAGGTGAATTCCATCCTTCACTCTGAATGTAAATCTTGTTGATTTTATTTAGATGAGTGCTGCTCTACAGTTCTGTCTTCCTTTATATATATTTTATAGCCGTTTTCTATTAAATGAAGTCCTCCTCCCCTCATGTATCTGCACATGTGAGCCTGGGCTTGCACATTTACAGAGAAACAGACAGTTTGATGGGAAATGAGGCAAGCATAGTTGGAAGTTGTGCAACTGAGGATGGAGCAAGGAAAGTGTGGTTCGAAATGTGATGACAGTTAATGGGTGAAGTGATCTTTTTAACTTCCTGTGTGTGTTTTGAGAGCCTGGTGAACGACAATTAGATTTCCACATTTCATGGCCTGGCACGTGGATACACTTCTCAGGAACCTTTCCTGCATTTGACATGCAAAACACCAAATTTCTCTCTGTACGTGCTGGCCCGCGCCTCAGCATCTGTCACGTTCTCACTGCTCTTTCTACAGCGAGGTGCTACATTTCTCTGCTGGTATTTGGCAGCTGAACTCCTCACAGACAGCCCCTTTCATCCCGATGCGCCTCCACACCAAAGGCCTGAGCTGCGACCACTGTGAAACAGTTTTAAGAGTCCAAAAGAAGAAGAGCCACAACCTGTAGGCTGCTTTAGATACTGTTTAGTTGCGGCTCAGCTAACGAGTTTCTTTTTTACGTGATATATGATTGACTTCACTGAGTTTTGCTTTGTTGCTGTGAATAATCACATGGGAAGCATAAGAGTGCAGTTTTCTCTCGGTTATGAGGAGCAGTTGATGATAAATTCCTCCTTTTGGAAATGCTTCTGGTGTTATTCACGTTGTGGTTCATAAAGCAACAAATGCTGCTCAAATATCTTCTCATTGGTCCTTGAGATATTGCAGAAATTAGACGCTAATTTGAATAATCAGTCAAATCTGACTAGCTCCAAGCCGGCCTATACTACAAAGACAAAGCATCTATATATAAATGTGTAATCTCTTCATTAACTTCCTGTTCCTGCTTCATTTGACTGGGAGACAGGTGGGGTTTGTCCAGGCTGACCAGCTTGCCGCAGGATTTTTGACAGGAAAATGGCTCATGCAAATCCCCTGCTCTCTCCTTGGGAGTAACACCTGTGCTCCTGTCCTGTGCTGCCTGCTGCCTTTGCACTGAAAAGAGTGAGACGCACTCGTGCATTACATAATGTTTTCCATTTGAGTGGCAGCAGAAGTGCCTCAGCACCGCGAAGCCCAAACTGTCAACACAAATCATATTTGATGATTCTGTGACTTTCTGCAGTTTTGTGTCTTTCCCTGGAGTTTTACCGGATTCTTTCTTACTTCAGTAATTAAACAGAGGTACTTGTTTGCAGAGGGGCCTCACAGGGCACTCATACAGCTTTTTTTCCCCAAATATATGAGCACCCTGTGTAAAAAGGTAGCACAATTACCAGCTGTAGGGTTTTTAAGTTCAGTCTTGTGATTTATGGGTCAAAGAGCACTCTGTGTACTGTGATCGTACTGTACCATGGGATTCGAGTAGTGATATGACCAAAATAACAGGCGTATGAGACTCATTAAGACAGTTACATAAGTCAGTGGTCTGAACATTAGCTCGCAGCGCTCTCATTCCTGATAATGGTTTGAGTGACCAGTGTGCCACACCCCTGTGTGGCACACTGCTGTTCTTACCGGCCTCGCAGCGCCGCCCTGTTGAGCCTTCCGCTCCACTCCTCCCCTGCAGCTGCGCCCGGGGCCACGCCTCCGCCACAGTAATCTATTTGTAAGTTGCATATTAAATATTTTTCAGACTTTGGTCTTTGTTCTTTTTCATTATGTAATTGAGCAGTTGTATCAATTGATAATTAAATCACTATAATGAAACAATCAGACAGTCATCTCGAATGAAATGTTTAAGTTACATTGTGAAATGCTAATATTTTGGTGTTGAGTTGTATCATTTGGAACATGAATAACACATTGTCAGCATTCATGCTTCCCAAAGTAAGGTGTGCTGCCAACATTTTTTGGCTTCAATTGCGCTTCCAGTTTGGTGCCAAAACTTCTTAGAAGACTATTTTCTGTGTATTATTCTTTCCTTTTTCTTTCCCAACCAGTTGTGCCGGATAACTGGTGTAACCGGTTTCTGCTTCATCCCGCTGCAACAGTTCGGCCCAAACAGACTCCTCGACTCTGCGTTGTGTTGTGTTTTTTAAAAAGACAAGGAGTCTCTTATCGATCTTTGCCACTTTATTGCCTGAATGGAAACAATGGTGTATTATCAGTGCACAGGCTCGCCACACACCACTCCGCACAGCACACTACGGCAGAACATCTCATTAGCATTCCGCTTTAGCATACAGTTTTACACAATAACAAACAAATGAAAAGTACATAAAACTGATGTTGGACATGTGTCCACTAAGCACTTATTAGACTCGGTGCTCGTCAGCTAATCAAACATGTTTTACGTGCCTGTACTACTTAGCTATATCGTGTGCGGAACAATACAACTCACCTCTCGTATGGCTACGGCAGACTGGCAGCGATTACTGCAGCCAGCCTCACCTAACCAGCCACACCGAGAGGCTTAGCTAGTTCCCTTAAAAAGCCCTCATCAGGGCCATCAGATAGTCTCTCACTACCTGTTCTGTCAGTCTACAGTCTTGCTTATACTGTTTGCTCGGTCTTGCCTTTGCAATACTTCACCTGTCCGGTGGAGGACCCGAACGCTGTGAGCTCGGTCTTGCCACTGCTGCCATGGTATATGGAGTGCACACCACATAAGTTATTTTTGATCTGTAGCTCTATTTCACTGCGTGTCAAAGTGCCAACATGACTTAAATAAATACATAATTTAAATAATGAATTAAATGTGTTGTTAATTAATTAAAATAGGTTTTGTAGCTCCCGCTAAGTTGAAAAACAAACACAATGTGTTTTTGATTTTTACTGGCATTTCTTGGACACAGGTGCTACCAACGATGCCGTGAGAACTGTATAAACAACATAAAATAATCAATTTTCACAGTAAGTTGTTCTTAATGAAAACACATCTTGCAGTGCACACTCTTTACCCACAGGTGGAAAACTTCGTTGTATGTGTCTCCAAATCTGTACCAGGCACCAACTGAGAAAGGAAAGCATGCTGCCCTCTACCGAGTGTGGCGTGTAACTGAAAATACTGTCAACCCAAACAACAGACTGAACATTGGTTCCACCCTGGAAACATTCTGTAAAACCTTTAAATGTGAGTTTTTAAAACCAACAATGTATACATTACAATCTGATTTATTAAAAATAAAGTATCTTAACTTATTTATTGCAACTTAAAACCATGAAATTATCTTAAACTGCATAACTGCTGGTGACAGCAGCCACAGGTATTAATAAATTAATTACATAAATAAATAATTAAATAACAATTAATTTCATTGAAAATCTTTTTAAAAAATTTATCATTTCAAATTTTCATTTATAATCACATTTAATGAATTCATTATCTGTTTCATTAAATAATTATTAATTTATTAATTCTTTAATGGTGTATTTCAGGGGTATTCAACTAAAATTTAAAGAGTTCCAGCTGGAGAAAATTTCTTGAAGCAAACATCACAATGTCTAATCACATAAACAGTGTGATAAATATATCAAAAACATTTTCATTATATGTAGTATATAAAAAAAATATTCTGTTCACGCAACATAGAACTAAACATATATGTTTGACTAGTGACATGTTAAATGCGCACACTAAAAATTTCAAAGTAGAGGTCCTTTTCAAAATAACAGAAAATAAGAAAATGATGCATGTTGAAATAAACTAAATACAGAAAAATTACATAAATGGAGAAAAAGCTTGTATTTCCCCTTTTGTGTTTTATTAGGCGATCAACCGACTGCATGGAGAAGTCCAGCATTTACTCATTAAATGCTCTATTTTCTCTTTCCATGTTTCTTTTTTTGCACAGCCATATTTTTTCCTGATTTTTCGCTCCCTTTCTTCAATTCACTGTTTTTCTATTTTCTTTTTCTCCACTTTCTCCAGTGCTATCGTCTGTATTTCTCCCTTTTTTTCTACATTGCCGTCTTTCTTCTTCTTTCTACTCTTTTCACATGTAACTCTACGCTGTCAGGGCTGCAGAGTCCAAGTGTTTAGCACCCGGAATGCACAAATTTAATTGACTGAGTGGCTGAACTTGCATCCAATTTGCCTGTGTTTCTTCAGCCACAGAGCCGCTACCGTAAAGAGCAGAAAAACTGCGCCAATTAAAATAGAAGCGCCCATCAGGTTTTAAATCTGTTTTGGTTGTGGGTCCGTGTCTGTATGGGACAGTTTGTGGGTCTGGACTCAGACTCACAGTGTTAGTGACCTCTGATGTATTCAATTAATTCTTTTAGCACTCTAAATCAATTAATTTTATTGGTCAACCTCAGTCATGAAACTCAGGGGGTTAATCGAGGTTCATGCTGATTAAGTCAAAACCATTGTTTTGCCCTGGTGGCCATTCTTCTAGTGGGCATTTCTCAGTACCAAGTAGGCCAAGTGGCCCACTATAAAACCATTCTATACACTTTTACCAGATGTGTTTTCTGCTGTATGCAACCTTTTATGATTTGTTATTGTGGACCTGAGAGACCTCTTGTGGACACTTTGGAGTACTGCTGATAACGCAATCCGAAAACACAAACAATATTCTTTTGTATCAATCTATAATACTTCAAATTTAAAAAGTTAAATTATGCTTTACAAAACACCCATACTCACCGGACACAGCACCGAAGTCAAGTTTCTCCAAATCTGACAGAAAAACAAATTCAGTCAGGGAAATAATTATTTGATCTCCTGCTGAATTTGTAAGTTTGTTCATATGCAAAGAAATGAACAGTCTCTAATATTTATAGCAGCATCATTTCAATGCTGAGAGACAGAATATCAACCAAAAAAAAGGGGGGGGGGGGGGGGACCCACATTATATAAAATTTATGGATTGATTGGGATTTCATTGAGTGAAGTAACTATTTGATCCCCTACAACCCAGCCAGAGCTCTAGAATCCTTCCAGCCTCACCACCATCAGAGCCAGAGACAAGAGTGTAGACCTGCACAAGGCGGGAAGCGGCTACAAGACCCTCAGCAAAAAGCTTGGTGAGAAGGAGACCGCTGTTGGTGCGATTATTCAGAAATGGAAGAAATATAAAATGACCATCAAACACCCTCAGTCTGGAGCACGATGCAAGATTTTACCTCATGATGTGAGGATGACTATGAGAAAGATGTGGTCAGCTGAGACTGGAGAAACACTTGGATGAGTGATGAAACATTTCTCTCACTGAAACATCCAGATGAACAGAATCAACCTTTTGGGCTCCATAAGGGTAAGAACTTGTGCTCTGGAAAAAGGATATTGGATGGATCATTAATAGTTTTATGAGCCTCATGAACAACTTTTTTTTTTTTTTTCAGTTTCATAGATAAATGAACTGACCCCTAGGGCCAGTCATTTGGATGTAATTTGCTTGTAAGGATTGTTCTTTCATAGTCTCTCTCCATTAAAATGAAAATACCATAAAAATGTCTGTTGTTTTTTCATTGTCCTTGCATAACCAAAGTGCATTTGAGCTTCAGGGCACAAACTGATGGCCGGACATTCTCCTTAAGGATTTTCTGAGAGCAGAATTCATCGACCCATCACTTAGAGCAAATCATCCTTGAGGATCATTCAGATGGGTTTTTTGTTTTTGTTTTTGTTTTGCAAATTTAAAATGAGCCTTCATCTTCTTTTTGGTCAGTAGTGGCTTTCTCCTTAAACTCTCCCATGGATGCCATTTTTGCCCAGTCTTTTTTTTTTATTGTTGAATCATAAACTCTGACTATAAATGAGACAAGTGAGGCCTGCACTTCTTTAGATTTTGCTCTGTGTTGTTTTTTTTAAGGGTTTTTTCTTCTTTTTTTTTGGTGACAACTTGGATGAGTTGTTGGAGTAATTTCAGTAGGCCAGCCATTCCTGGAATTGACTGTTCTTCCAGGAATAACTGGGTGACATGATGCTTTCTTCCAGAACCAATAAGAATAGAAAGATAGATTTACATCACACCTGACAGCATATTTAACATATTTTGACTATCAGCAAAACAAGAAGTGCTAGATTGAGCAGTTAAAGAGAAAGTGGGTTACCATCAGAAAGTGATATACTAAAAAATAAATTACTAACTAAACTTGTTGAAAGGAAAGTGTTCAAAGACATTCCAGACTTTTAACAATTTCCCGTATATAAATAGGGTAGTCAAGTATCATATATGTCAGTCAGTAATGACTCAAGAAAGTTACCTGAAAAAAGTTCAAACATTTGCTTTGAAGGGTTTGGTAAATCCTTTTCTGTCTATGTAGGATCTCTGAGCTCTGTGTGGTGTTCTTGGTTAGCTGATATCATAAATGAGCCATTTACTTGAATTAAACTGAGAAATTACATTGACAAAAATCCTCAGGTACCTTTTAAATGTACAGTAACTGATGCTGTTCTTTCTAAATGAAGTTTCTCCCTTTCCACCACACCCTTAGTCACCCTAAGCTGTGACATGTGTTGTTTGTAAGTGGTGGAGATTTTAGTTGCCATACTTTCTCATACATGTTTTCTTTTTAATAAAACAATCGCTTCTGCTACTAACACAGCATTTTTTTAAACTATGCCAATTTAATGCTTCTAACTTTGTTGATGGCCAGAATATTTGTAATATGATGATAGTCAGGTGAGATCTAAATTTTAACATATTTTATTTATTGTGTAATTAGAAGAACAAAGGTTACTAAAATAAAAAAAAAACAACTGTTAACATTTATTTGTTTTCTACTGTGATATCCTTCATATTAATATCACCATGTTTCAGTGAGCCTGCTGTGACTGTGCACCTAACACAAGTCCACAGCTCTGGAGACACCGCTGAGAGCTGAGTGAACATTAAATACATTCACACTCTGTATAGATGGAAGTATGCAAATTTTCAGACGATGTTTGCAGCACTGCATCCCAGCCTGACCGCAAAGATTTATCATGTGTTTCGATAAATAAATATTTGTTAACAGGAAGAGTTACCCTCCAGTGAATTTGAAGATAACTTTATATTAATGTCACTTCCATCCCTTTTTCCTAGGGCGAGAAGCAGGGTACACCCTGGACAGGTCGCCAGTCTGTTACAGGGCTAAAACACTCACATTAGAATCACTACCCTAACGTGCATGTTTCTGGATTTTGGGGAGGAACCTACGCAGACACGGGGAAAACACGCACAGCCGACACTGAAACTCTCCACCCTGGACCTTCTTGCTAGAAGGTGGATGGTGCCAGCACACAGCACCACCTGCTGCCCCTGCTGAACTTGGATCTAAATTGATGCTTAACGAAACTGTGAGATTTGCTGCTGCCAGCAGAGGGCGTGCTCGTGCCACTTTTCGTGCTCGCTTGAATCCAGTGGCGCACTGAATGGCACGGCTGTAAAGAGGCAGGGCTGGGAGGCAGAGACACACGACACAGGTCTGCTCGGCAGAGGAGGAGGACTCAGTTCATAGCCAGCCTGCGGTGGAAATAAACGCTGCGTGTCCTACTCTAAACCGCAGTTTTGTATCGGTGGCGAGTCGCGTTGAAGAAACAGAAAGGTAAAGACTGCAGCAGCCGCTCAGACGGGAATATTTCCACAAGACTGCGCAGAAGAAGAAGACGATTACTGTGAGTTTGATGCGTCACACCAAAGATTCGTACAGACGAAAACAAAATGACAGTAGCCACCGACACAGATGTTCACCCAACATCTTTTACAACCTTGTGGACATTGTGTCTCACAGCGTCAGTTCTCAGGTGTTGTCACGACAGGTGAACAACTGCAGGTGTGCGAGTCAGCCAGCTGCTCCGTTTGTAGTCTGATAAAGAGGTGGAGGTGTCATTTCTCTGAATAACTCAGTTTTAAAAAAAAGAAAAGATATGTTCTGCCGAAAGAGTCATAATTTTAGATCTTCTTAACATATTCATGCTAAGTTCACGTGTGACATCAGGTGAATTCCATCCTTCACTCTGAATGTAAATCTTGTTGATTTTATTTAGATGAGTGCTGCTCTACAGTTCTGTCTTCCTTTATATATATTTTATAGCCGTTTTCTATTAAATGAAGTCCTCCTCCCCTCATGTATCTGCACATGTGAGCCTGGGCTTGCACATTTACAGAGAAACAGACAGTTTGATGGGAAATGAGGCAAGCATAGTTGGAAGTTGTGCAACTGAGGATGGAGCAAGGAAAGTGTGGTTCGAAATGTGATGACAGTTAATGGGTGAAGTGATCTTTTTAACTTCCTGTGTGTGTTTTGAGAGCCTGGTGAACGACAATTAGATTTCCACATTTCATGGCCTGGCACGTGGATACACTTCTCAGGAACCTTTCCTGCATTTGACATGCAAAACACCAAATTTCTCTCTGTACGTGCTGGCCCGCGCCTCAGCATCTGTCACGTTCTCACTGCTCTTTCTACAGCGAGGTGCTACATTTCTCTGCTGGTATTTGGCAGCTGAACTCCTCACAGACAGCCCCTTTCATCCCGATGCGCCTCCACACCAAAGGCCTGAGCTGCGACCACTGTGAAACAGTTTTAAGAGTCCAAAAGAAGAAGAGCCACAACCTGTAGGCTGCTTTAGATACTGTTTAGTTGCGGCTCAGCTAACGAGTTTCTTTTTTACGTGATATATGATTGACTTCACTGAGTTTTGCTTTGTTGCTGTGAATAATCACATGGGAAGCATAAGAGTGCAGTTTTCTCTCGGTTATGAGGAGCAGTTGATGATAAATTCCTCCTTTTGGAAATGCTTCTGGTGTTATTCACGTTGTGGTTCATAAAGCAACAAATGCTGCTCAAATATCTTCTCATTGGTCCTTGAGATATTGCAGAAATTAGACGCTAATTTGAATAATCAGTCAAATCTGACTAGCTCCAAGCTGGCCTATACTACAAAGACAAAGCATCTATATATAAATGTGTAATCTCTTCATTAACTTCCTGTTCCTGCTTCATTTGACTGGGAGACAGGTGGGGTTTGTCCAGGCTGACCAGCTTGCCGCAGGATTTTTGACAGGAAAATGGCTCATGCAAATCCCCTGCTCTCTCCTTGGGAGTAACACCTGTGCTCCTGTCCTGTGCTGCCTGCTGCCTTTGCACTGAAAAGAGTGAGATGCATTCGTGCATTACATAATGTTTTCCATTTGAGTGGCAGCAGAAGTGCCTCAGCACCGCGAAGCCCAAACTGTCAACACAAATCATATTTGATGATTCTGTGACTTTCTGCAGTTTTGTGTCTTTCCCTGGAGTTTTACCGGATTCTTTCTTACTTCAGTAATTAAACAGAGGTACTTGTTTGCAGAGGGGCCTCACAGGGCACTCATACAGCTTTTTTTCCCCAAATATATGAGCACCCTGTGTAAAAAGGTAGCACAATTACCAGCTGTAGGGTTTTTAAGTTCAGTCTTGTGATTTATGGGTCAAAGAGCACTCTGTGTACTGTGATCGTACTGTACCATGGGATTCGAGTAGTGATATGACCAAAATAACAGGCGTATGAGACTCATTAAGACAGTTACATAAGTCAGTGGTCTGAACATTAGCTCGCAGCGCTCTCATTCCTGATAATGGTTTGAGTGACCAGTGTGCCACACCCCTGTGTGGCACACTGGTCACATTCAACATGTTCAGATTAGAGGAAAAAAAAGTCTCACTGTGTTGTGAAAATGAAATCTGGTACCTTGTAATGTTTGTGTGTGTTCAGTGCAACCTCTCCTCCCACTACAGCCATTCTAGCTCTTCTCTCTGAGGATCCTCCCTCACTATTGTCTGCAGTCTGTTTTGAAGCTGTCTAACATGCTGCGCTCCAGTTGCAACGAGCTGAAAGCATAACGGGAGTGTTTGCTTTCTTTCTGGAGTTTGTCATCTTGGGTTATCCGACACCATGTCAGCCTTTTCTTGCTTCTGCTCAATGCTCCGCTGTAGCGAAATCCAAGCGAATTCCTGCTTTGTTGCTTGTGAAGTACTGAAGTAAGTGTAGTGAAGAGCGGTATTCTGCCCTTCAGCTCCTCATGGGGTTAAAACTGCTTTGTAGTTTTTCTAGTACAGTAGAAAAACTACAAAGCAAAGTTTCTGTTTGGAAATTTATTTACTTTTTTTTTTTATTGGTTGGTCTTTTTGGTTAATCAATTACTAAATTAACAATTTAATACACTGGGTCAAAGTGACCAAATACCAGAGCTGAAGTATCTTTAGTATAGTCTGGCTACATGTTTGAGGCAGATAATGGTATCATTTGAGAGTCTAAATATCTGACATGCACCAAGTTTCCGGGTTTAAAAAGTCTCCTTGGTTGTGAAGTTAACACGGACAGAGAAAATGAGCTAAATGGTATCCATCTATAATACAGATGACGGTGAATAAAACAATGTATGTCCTTCAAACAAGCCAGTCAGACACACTCGAGTCATATTTGGAGGTTTAGGCTCCATACGTCTGCCCAGCATGACCTCCTGAGCAGAGTGTGGGCTCGCCCTCTCTTTCTGTTCTGTTTTATTGTCCTCATTCACTGGCCAGGCTCCACTCGTGTCAGCACATACCACATAGGCCTGCTACTGACGGCCACCAGCGGCAGTGAGAACATTAAATCTAGAGTCTCTTATCTATTTTTGTGCCACACCCTTTAAACTTTGTGAGTTATAAGCAAAGAGGTAATCATCTCCCCAGGTGACTTGTTAGATACAGGAACTAAGAAAGAGGAAAAACCGCAAAGAGAATACGCAATAGGAACAGAAAAGTTCAAATTTATTAAATATGTTCAGGTTTGCCTGGCAGACCACAGGATCAAAAGTGTTTAGTTTAGTTTTTCTCTTCTCATACAAAGTGAAATAAGTCAAACTGATAGTTAAAGGGACACATCATCAATTGTACCATCTGATCATTTACTTTAGGCATGGAGCCCTAAAAAAAGGCGTCTGTAGATCTCTTCACTTGCATTTCATGACAGTTCAGCTACATTCACATGTTGTTTGCCGCATGGAAAGAAAACCTCACAATATTCAAAGCGTTAATGTGTTATCTCCAGATCGTCACCCTCATCCTTGTTGCTCTTTTAGTTAAACCACTTAAATAATCTTTAAAAGAACGTCAGCGATCATCGCCGCGATGGTGTCTTCATGTACTTTGCAGCAGATGCAGAACTTCCCGGTATTATCGTTTTGATCTTAATGACCTCCAAATGGGAATTCCCATCTCTGTGGGCGAGCGGCACGTCAGCACCAGCTTTTGAAAGAGTGGGAAAAAAGGAGACCTGCAGACATAATTGGCTCATAGTTCTTCTACACTGCATAACCATTAGTGGTTGTGTTGGCCGGTTGGAGGCTGCTGGCAGAGCGATCCGTTGGCAGCATCGCAGGAATTCCGATTATTTGGAGGTTGTGATGTTTTGTTGTTGTTGTTTTGGGCCGGCTGAGTCCCCTGCGGCCCCCTCCCACTCTCATGCCCTGATAATGACGAGGTTTGCAGAGGCCCACTTGGGGGACACTAGAGCGCCAGAGCGAGATGGCAGGAAGTAGAAATGAGTTGAGAGAATGGAGACGGTCGTCAAAGTATAAATCTTCTATTTTTTTTTAATTCATTCATTTATTTATTTTTTTTAGTAACCTGTGACTTCAGGTCAATAAAGGCCTGGCCATATACTCCCCTTTTAATCATGTGACAGTCTACTTCAGAGAAGTACATCATTTATGGATTCTCAGAAGTAGAGCATTTACGTTTGTGATATGCATAGGTAATAAAACGCCTTCTCTCGGCTTAAAGGGAAATATGAGGACCTTTGGACTACAGTGCAGGCTTTAGTAAAACTGACATGGGCAAGTCTGTCTCCTATTGTTTCTGTTCCATATGGTAACGATATCCATGGGCCTTGACGTTGGGAGCAGAGGCTCGCTGTGGTTAGTTATCACTGGTAGTTAAGCATAATAAGCCTGCTGTAGGACGTTCTGTACAGCCGTGCTGTACTGTACCGTCCCATCGGAGCAGCGTCTCTGCTTCTGTGCCTTTAAAGAACATTGTCTCTGTTTTCTGTCCATTAACTCATCTCTATGTTTCTCCCCACCTCCCCCATGCCCTCAGCTGAATCATGTGACACACTGGACACAGAGGGTGACCTCCTCCTCACAGCTTCTCATGCAGAGTGGAGCTAGAACGAGACGCTCTCTGAATTACAAATAGACCGAATCTTCTCCCTGGGTTTCCTCTTGCTCAAGTTGTCTTATATAATGCAATGGAGACATTTTTTGTGACTTTATTACCACAGATTTATCTCTTCTCTCAAGAAAAGGGGGTTTACATGGAATAAAACTTAATATAACTCCCGACTACACGTTTACAAGACAGCTTTTCAGAATCTCTGCCTCTCGCTGTCCTCCATCTTTTGTCATACGTCCCTCGCCCCGTGTAGCTTGTTTCTTCTGTTCATGTTGCATTTCAAAGGTCAGGCCACTCTGTAGGTGTAATCCCACCCACCTTCTTTTCTGCTTTATTTCTTGTCATCAAAAGGTCAAACACCATGCTAATATGCAATACCACAGAATAAAATGTAGGTTTAGAGATGAACGCATGGTCAGGGGAACATCACTGTGCCCACATGCACACTGCCGAGCTCACTGAAACTTGTTTTTTTTAGGATTCAGAAGGATGCTGTGTTCAGTACACGCTGTACTTGTGTGATTGATGGTAGCTGCTTTCAGTGAAGGGAGCTCCCATTTTTTACACTTGTGTCAGGGCTCTCCTTGCAGCATGAAGATGTTAAAACAGATCGGTGTTTGTTATTTTGTAATCCAAATAAGTTCTTCTGGTAACTTTATCAGTGTAAACCTCATGAATAGACCTCAGTGTTCAGTGTTTACTTTCCATCAACATCTAATACATTATGCACATGTTTACTATAGACTGTATCTAAAAGATGGCCATAGCCACTATGGCTTTCCTCGTTGGGTAGTGGAGTGCTGTTTTTAAAACGTCAGCACATTTTATCAATCAGTCCTGGTTGTTTTGAACCCCAGGTGACCATGTTTTAACAGGAGACTGCAGTGCTCAGTTATCAGCTAATGTTAGCAAGTTTCACCTATAGACTGTATTGTGGTGCATCACACAGCCATCAATACCTGTACTTGCAAATTAGTGTAAAGACATCGAAAACATTTTTAAAAAGAGTAAAAAAATTGGAGAGCCCACTCTCTGATGTGCTGTTAATATAAATAACAGCACATTAAGCCATATTAGTTTCAGATATTCACCTTGAAAATGCTCCAAAAGGCACCAACACCACAAACTCTGGAGATCCAGGTCAGTATTGTCACAGTTTTTTTGTACCAGCTGATTATTTTAAGATGGAAGTTTAATTTCAATCGACTTGTTTTCAGAGATGGTGGCTTTCAGCCTGGAGGTTGCCCCTTCATGGTAACATACAGGCTTAATATCAGTAATTAACCGAAATATTTTCTTTCAGCTTGACCTGTGTCTTTTCATTTAGCCACGCTTTTTGGCCACTTTTGCCATCAAATGTCATGTAGCCTACCTGTTTGTTACTCCAGCCTGTCGGCCATCTTTGTGGGCTGCCGTTTTAGTCTAGGCGTGTCCAAATTCATGGGCTGCATCCTCCTGAGGACCCGGCCTTCGCGGTCTACGTGGGCCGGGTCCTCAGAAGATCGGGTAGGCCGGAAGTAAACGGCCGTGAAATTGGACGGTCTAGCCTTCTGATTAGCGTCACCGCTGTGTCGGTGGAGTTTAATAAACTCAGCCGTCTGCTCCTTGCTGTCTAAAATATAACAGGACACTGGAGTAAACTCTCGGCCATCTCACACTTCTGTTTAATCAGTTTTCTGTTTCACGTTTAGTCAGCTGTGTAAAAACCAAGGAGGAACCCACCCGGGGGATTAATAAAGTTTTATTTTATCTAATCTAATAACTTTAATCTCAGCCAAACCGATTTACTCACGAACAAACAAAACACTGAAAAAAGCCCAACAATAACATTTTTAGGTTGTCTAAGTGACTTATATATTACGTTTGTCACGGCCGGGCGGGTTACACACAGTAATTCGGCGTGCCCGTGTGGCGTGCTGGCTAGACCCAAGCGCGGCGAAGGCTAGCGGTGGGTTTGGAGCAGGCACACAGTTATTCTAGTAACGATCAGTGCACGAAGCGTGGCTTCGGAACGGTCGTTACCGACAGAGAGCGAGCGGAGCTGGGAAGAGAAAAAGGATTGAAGGGATAATCACTCACGGTTGCTGAATCAGGCGGAGACTGACGTTGGCAGAGTTTCGGAGCTCAGGTGGGTGGCGTCTCTCTTTTAACCCCGGCCCCGTGATCAGCTGATCACCGGCTGACAACGTTTAACCCGAGCAGCGAAAGTCCGCGGTGATCTGAAAATGATGTGCCGGGAGTTGTGCCATTCTCGGCCGCATCAGTAACCCTCGAGCTCCCGGCTAGCTATCGAGCTGGTGGGTAGCAGACGTCTCCGAAAACGTCGAAGCACTTTAGCAAAGATGCGATATCTTGATAAACCGAGCAGATATTTGATGTTTACACAGCTACTTTCTCGCCTGAAAATATGTTAAAAGTTTATTTTGTGACCCAGAAAGATTAATAAGAGTAATTTTAAAACTTAGTAGCGGCCGCCATTGTTGGAAACTGGAGCTTGGCTGGGCCGCGCTATGAATTCTGGGATATGGTGGGCCACGAAGGACACACCCGACCCATCCTTCAAATTCGGAAAAAGGAGGACGCATTTGTCGGCTGCATTCGGAGGGGTCTACGAATTTGGACAGCCTTCGGCGCGTCGCTGTGACGTAATCGGTCTACAAATGCGGCTTCAGGAGGATGCAGCCCATGAATTTGGACACGACATCTGATTTCATCATGTAGCCTTCCTGCTGCACACATACGCAAACACTTGGAAAGCTCTGCAGTGCCGCATAGTGCCTGGTGTTCAGGGACAAACACTACTCTGAAGCAGCATCACAGCTTTTACATCTGAGCAAAGATGAAAAGAAACGTACCTCCAGAGCACGTCGTAAAATATGGAACACAACGTGCCAAAAACAGGTCAAAATGATACCTGGCTTCTTTTATAATGGCTTCTTCTGTTGTATTTGTGTGTGCGTGTGTGTGCGTGTGTGCGTGTGGTGTGTGTGTGTGTGTGTGTGTGTGCGTGTGTGCGTGTGTGTGCGTGCGTGCATTGGACCAGAAAACCTATATGTATCTATACATGCTAAACTGTAGTTCTTCCTTGCTGTTATGGTCTTTGTCTGCCTTACTGTATCAAGATGGGGGTAACAAAGTCCTTAGGTAATCACACTGACACACCAAAAGAGCACTGGTATCAAAAGTATAATGATCACTGCCCCACATGACAGATGCATACAGACAATGAGCCTTTTCTCTGTGTATTTATTGGGAATATTGAGTATATATTTTTTGAATGCCCTACATCCCGAGTTTCTGTGAAGGATGAGAGCATTTAAGTTGATGAAGCTGATCCCCTTCAGGCTGACTAAGCTGGCTCCCCGTGCATCTTCTTGATTGTATCCACCCAAATCCAGATCTCGGTGCTTATCTAACATCTGAGTTGTGGGATTGCATGGGTCATGAAAGCCCAGCAGCCCAGTCCTTGAAGCTCAGCATTGCTGCTCTGCTATTGATTTTCCATTATGTCTCCAATCTGCAGCAGTAATCCAATAGTATCCGGGGACTGAAGCAGAGCAAAAGGAACCCATATGTGATATCTCTGGAGATGGAGACTGTGGGAGCCTTGTTGACTATGACTTCAAGGCTGTGAGGTATTCAGTCAGATGGTTTTGAAAAAGATTGTGATCCAGATTGTCCTAATTTTAGCCTAGCTATTCTACTGAAGGGCACTGGTAGATATAGATCATTTTGAAGAGAGTATAATTTCCGTAGCATGGTTAATGATGTGTTGATTGATCTGCCTGACCACTGCCTTTATTATTACTACTGGTTTGCCCGCTGGGATCATTGAGGGAATATTAGCACAGCTACTTTGAGTTTTTGACAGCTTAGATTTATTCAATCTGCATAATCATCATACCAGACAGCCCACGTCTGCTCTCTGCAACATATTTTCCTTGCAAGGTCTGCCTTGGCTGCAGAGTGGCTATTTGACTTCCACAGGGGCAGAATGGCAGCCTTGGCAATAACCCCGAAGCCGCGGAGGAGATACGGCATGAGAGCCAGTGTTTGATCTGCACTCAAGTGTGTTTGTTTGAAGGGTGGTAGAGTTTCTGACAAGGCTGTAGGGACGAGTGGGAATGGAGTTGTTTACGTACAGTGAGGCTCAGGGAGAGATGAGAGGTAAATGCAAAGTTTTAGAAAGAAAAAAAACAAACAAAAAAAGCTTCACAAGAAGGGAAGGACACGGTGCTCGAAAAGTAACGTTTCATAATGAAGTTGTGGTAAGTCAGGGAAAAAGTTTAATGTTTTACTAAATGGCTTTAATGTCTGCGTTTAGTTTATCAAGTTGTTGAAAGCTGATCCTGGAATGACATTTCCTGCATTGCTTAGGAATTTTCTTCAGGTCATTGCAAAGTCTTATCGTAACATAGACTATCTTTGACCTTACTTGCTTTTTCACAAAGGCATAGAAATATCAACTCCCTATGCACGCGCCTGTGTGAGTTTTCCATTCAGACTCAGGCTTTCATGTACTAAGTTTCCTTTTTATTGACCCGTTGGATCACTTTCCCCATTTGGTTCTCGCCCAAGACCACAAATATCCACATCCACTGTCTACCAGAGGCATTGATTTAACAAAGCTGCGTTTTTGTGTTAGCGAGGTCGTCTAATGTAATTGTGAAACACGAGGTATTGTGTTACACGTGTACAGTGTACTCTTGTTTTCCTCGTTAGAGTCCTGTGTGAGTGGCATTTACCATGGGATGGGAGTGTTTGACAGCGGTGAGACGCTCCTGATTAGGATCCTCCGTCCATTTTTACCGACCATCTGTCTGCCTCTCTTTTGTTGAGAGGTGAACAAGAGACCTGCTGTTGTTCACTGCAGCTGCGGGCCTCTCGTGGATTGTTCTCGAAGCAGTCTGTTAGAGTACCAGCTGGGTTGTGGGGTCAGGTGAGGGAGAGGTGGCTGGAGCGCGAGAGAGAGAGCGAAAGAGAGGTCCGCACAATTCATTTTGACACTGACACTCAGGCCGGTGCTGAGCTGAGAGCCAGACAGGCCTGCCTACGGGCTTATTAACATTCCTCAGGCTCAGGGCACATAGTGTAAAGGCTCAGGTGGATCAGCACCTCATTACACTGACTGACGAGGCTCGAGATCAATAACAGGATTTTATGACAGACGTGAGCTTTACAAAAAACAGGAGCTCGCACAAAAAACCATATTGGGTTTGTTGTGTGAGCGAATGTGCTCGTGTCCTTTTCGTAAGGAAGGAAATTGTTTTTAAGGTGATATAAAAGCTATGAATGATTCACAGAGGCAGAATAAGACCGAGTAAGCCTCTAGCCAGGATGGTCTCTGTGGTCTGTGCTATTGTCTCTTATGTGTTTATAGCAACAGAGAAGCTGGTGTGCAGATCAGGAGCCAGTCTGGAGATAAGAGCTGAGTGTCTGCTACCCTCTCAATATCTGAATCTCTGTGTGTGAGCGTATTTTCGTCCAAGTGCACCTTACTCCCATTTGGAGACTATTTCTAACAAAGGTGCAACATATTGCAAGGATTTTACTTTGCAAGAACCAAACACAAACAAGACTTTTTCAATTAGTGTTCCACTGCATGGCGATGATGTGATGATGATGTGACAGCTGGTCACAAAACAGGTGACTGCAGGGCATGAGGGCAGCAAGACATGTGCGATACTCAAAGCTCCAGTAACAGCAGGCGCATTTATATGCAGGTGATGTGGTGACTGCAGCCTTGCGAGAGCTTGTCAAAGTCCAACTTTTGCAAGTGCTCTTACTCCTCACTTCTTCTCAGTGTGTCCTGAGGCAACATTTAAATGACTTACGCCACTCTGTCTCATTTTCTCTGGGAGTGTTAGTGGAGAAAAACAGACACATTTTAAGGAGGAGTAGAAAATTCATGGAGAGCATACGTAGAAACAAGACAGACTGGTGCTTTGTGGCTCAGGGAGGACTTGGATGAGCTGTAAGCCGGGCAGTGACACGCTGTGCAGCTCCACTCCTTTATGAGGTGTTGTTCTGCACGTACAAAGTCTTGAATATGGAGGCAATATGAAAACAGAGAAGCCGGCGATTAGATTAAAGTGTAACAAGATTTCTGTATCTGCACGCTGTGATTTGTGAGGTGTTGAAGTGACAGGCAGGAAAGGACTGTTTCTCCAACACGGCACTCGAGCAGAACTCTGTTTATTACAAAACACAGATGTACATCTCATGAGTCAGGAGTGACTGTCAGAGTTAAAGTGCCTTTTTTATCAGGTGGAGATTAGCAGAATCAGCAAGATTCACTTACTTTAATGCAATGTCAGTGCCTTTTTAAAAATATTTTATAGTAACTTACTGGGCACCCGTTCTCTTACAGAAGGTCCTGTGACAACTCCTGATGATTGCTCAGCCTGACAATCAAGAGCTGCTGCCCTGATTGCTGCTCGTCAGGCACAGCTTTTCATTAAGCAAGGTATGCTTTTGACTGCTCAGTAAATTTTAGAGTGATACGACAATTGACAAGAATTACGGTGTTATAGTTTGTTGCCTGAATGACTTTGTGTCACTTTTAGATGTCTACGGCCACAGAAAATGGGACAGGAGGGAATCGGAGCTCAGAGAAAACCTACAAGAAGGTAAAAGAGTGTGTTTGGTAACATTTTCATGTTATGATGAATATGAGCACGATCCCTTAACATTTACTTGGAAATGCTGCTGTTTAGAGTCAGCTTTTGCTTCTGAGCCACTCGAGTCCCTTAACTCCTTCTGCAGCACATTATGTCGTGACCCTCCCACAGCCAGCTGCCAGCAGTCAGTCAAGTGCTGGGTACATTTGTTTTCTTTCTTGTACTCTAGACGTCACTCCTTATGGAAACATCTCTCTCTTTTCTTTTTTTAAGATTCACCCATAATGCATTTCTTTATACTAGCTACCTCTGTTCAGGTTTGGGGAAATATGTTTTAGAGGTGTCATGCAATAAAAACACAAACTGGATTTGTGTCCAAGTCTGCAAGTGCATTTGGATGTGTTTGTGTGGAAATTCTCATATTTCAAATCAAATCAAAGGGTAAACAAGGGAGCAAGTGTGCCACGGCTAGACTAATGTGATATTTTCTTTTCGAATTTCCCATCCAGACCACATCCTCGGCGTTAAAGGGAGCCATTCAGCTTGGTATTGGCTATACAGTGGGAAACCTCACCTCCAAGCCTGACAGAGATGTTCTTATGCAAGACTTCTATGTGGTGGAGAGTGTCTTTCTGCCCAGGTCAGTGATCCCACACGCACATCCACAGTGTTACATTCACAGAAACACTCTCTCAGCATATGTGTTTTTGTGCGTTGAAGGTTTGTGTCCTTGTCGCGTAAGCTCAAGGTTATTTATCTGCAGGACTTGGTGAATAGGAGAGCTGCTTCGTAAAAACAGACTGTGTGTAGGTTGGCTGTGAATGAACGAATGGGAAGTGAGTGAAGGGCACGCTTCGCCTGGACGGCCTCCGCAAATATTATATGTCTGGATCTCGAATGAAAAACATTAACCGCTGTTATTAATCCCGCTCGGTGGAAACTACATGCGCTCGAAATCCACTCCAAAGAAAATGTGGTACCACCTCAAACTGCCAGCGTCATCATTTATCAACAGTTTTGCTAGTCTAAGTCATGACGCAGGGATAAAACTATTCTAGTGGATTATCTTGCCAAGAACTGTGGAATCAGCTTACTGTGTGCCTCTTAACTGCCACAGAGCAAAACGTACGGCGGCGCGCCGCTGAGCTATCTTCAAAATTACATCATCAGCTCAAAGAAATGCTTTATATAATCTAAAGCAGGACGAGGAATTCATCGAAAGTGTTGCCTTATGTCCACACATATGGTTTATTAACACACAGCTGATGCTGCGGCACATACTTTATCAGTTTTTGTTTTCTTTTAGAGCTGTAGAGGAACTACAAAAACAAATTAAATCAGGAGCAGCTGAGCAAAAGATGTCTATTAGTTGCTGTTTGTCCATCCCAGTGTAAATACATCCAAGGTCATTCAATGTTGTGTTTAACCCTTGGACGTCAGGAGGAGAATTACAGTCCTATCAGGATGTACTTTGTGGTTTACCTTAGAGATGCTGCACCAGGATATGCAAACTGGGCATGGTTTATGCAAACCTCCTTCTGGCACGCACACCAGTCCTGCTCCTCAGCAACAGCCAAACAAAGCTCTTGTTGTGTTTGACTGATAAAGGCCCTGATGATTTTCAAGACTTTGATGAAAACTCCACATCTCTCGCTGAGACCAGTGTTGCCAACTTAGCGACTTTGTCGCTATATTTAGCGAGTTTTCAGACCCCTTAGCGACTTTTTTTCTAAAAAAAGTCGCTAAAAACAGACGTGAAAGCGCGTATCGCTTTTACTCTCAACAAGCAGCGGGTGCTGTAACGCAGTCAGTTCTTCTTTTACTCTTTTACTCTTATGCAGTTTTGTGGATCACAAGGTTTAAAACTACTTATAAACACACACACACAAAGTAACTCCACCAGAGTGCCTATTTCGGGTCACTTTTGCCAGTCCAAGCCCAGGTAAAGGAGCAGGGGTGGAATTGTGACATTAAAAAAACCAATAATTGCTAAAAGAAATTTAATTTGTAGTTCTAAATAAACTCTAAATGCATTTAGGACGTTTTTTACTCACTTTATGTCTCTTCCACGATGTTATTTCTCTCTCCAACAACATAGGTTACAATTTAGATTAGCATGACCAATTATGCAAATTAGGCGATGACGTCATTTAGCGACTTCTAGCGACTTTTAGGACAACCAATAGCGATTTTCCTTACTGAGGAGTTGGCAACACTAGCTGAGGCTCTGAAGCGCAAAATGACGAGCGAGAATTGGTTTAAAATGAGGCTTGTTTCATCCAGCCCAAGTTTGAATTAAAATGAAAGTGGTGGCAGTCTCCAGGGCCACCTTTTTCACAGGGGGAGAGAGAATCTAGGCCATGTTGTTAGGAAGAAAATAAAATTACACAAGACAGAACAAACAGAGTGTAATGAGTGAGGGGAGAAAATGAATGTCTTACATCTTTATTCTGACATAACCGTTTCCTATTTTATTCTTTCTGCTTTCCCTCAGCATTTATCTTCTGTTCTGTAATAGCACACAAACCCTTCTCTTTCCTCCCACCGCAGGACTACCCTGAACAAGTGACTAAACGATGGAAACGGAGATGTCGCTTTGACTCCCACACGCTTAATTTTCAGTTTGTCTCACACCTTTCCGCAGACTCACGCAGACACAGAGAGGGAGATGAATCCCTGATTAGACTGAAAATTTTCCGGGCGCTTGTGTTGCTTAATGTTTTTTTTTCTTTTAAGTAGACTCTCAATCAGTGGCAAATGATTCCCGTTGTCCTCGCGCACTAAACAAACCATTCAAATGCCATTGTTGTGTGATCACAGATATAGTGTTACACCTGCGCCTTGCCTCCGTGTCACTGAATATAGCACACGCAGGGAACAACAAAGGGGCCTCTCTACCCAGAGCAGCTTCCAAGTAACCAGATTTAGAGGTGCCCTGGGAAACAAAACCTTTATTAACCTATTTCTGCAACTACAAAACTGATTCCAATGAAAGTTTAGCTTTAAAAAAAGACTCGACGGCTGACTCACGCTACCCTTATCCAATGTACTTACAGGATTATGGGTTAGGTTAGTTAGAAACAGGGTCAGCCTTTGTCGAAGCCCGTCTGGAAACGTCTCCCACTCCACGCTTGGCAAAAAACAAAAAAAACCATGCAGGTTATTGTGTCTCATTTTATTTGGTTTTACACCTTTTTATTTGAGCCATTTTCTCCCCATTTGAGCTGAAGTGCATGTTTTTTATTTGGTATTGTTCGATCCAGTAATTAGAGCCATCTTCAGTCTCCAGGCGAAGAACTCTATACAGACCTATCTCTGTTAGCACAATGCTGGTGAATCTGGGTTCCCATAGAGGACTTACTGAAGCCTGTTCAAGCAGGAATGGAAGAAAATACAAGGGCCCTCTGATAAAATTACCCAGAGTCAATAGCGTAGATACCAGGCACAAAGATTAGGTGCTGGTGTTCATTTCCCCCGGTAGTGCCAGTTTTCCAGGGGGCGCGAGAATGCATCTGTGTTACTGACACTAACATGTTTCCTTTTGTAATGTTAAAGCTTCTTTTTTAAATTTCATGTCAGTTAGTGTTGAAAGATGTATCTAATATACCCGTTTGTGTGTTTGTCTCATCTTGTCTTGGTCAAATATTACCAGTGAGGGAAGCAACCTGACTCCAGCACATCACTATCCTGACTTCCGCTTCAAGACGTACGCCCCGCTGGCCTTCCGCTACTTCAGAGATCTGTTCGGCATCAAGCCAGATGACTACCTGGTAAGACTAAAACCTGGCAGACCTTGCAGGTCATTATTTGTGTTCATGCTCATAATCCAGACCTCAGCTCCGTCTGGATCACCACCTCATTTGTATGGAGCCATGCCACAGGAAGCAAATCTAGTGCACTCTCATTTCTCAGCACAGCAACTGAAATGAACCTGCTGGTCCTATTCAAGGGGGTAAAAAAAGGTCATTTTAAGTTTTTACTTTCAAGACTTAAAGGAAAAAAAAGGACATTTAAGAAAATATGCTGAGTCACTTCCTGTCACTGACTGCCTGCCCAGTATTTCCCTGCACATAACCCGCATAAACTCACTGCTGTTTATGAGATTAAACAGAGATCATTTTTATAAATTAGTGAGATCTATGACATTGGATTTAGATTTTTTTACCTGTTCCAGCCTCGATGCAAAGCTCAGCTAACTGCTTGCTAGGTGCTATAACTTCACATTCAACGTAAGGTGTTACAGGGGCAAATGCTGAAATCGCATCATTTTAAGGCTGTTGCTAGGCGGTTGCCAGTCTACGTAATGACGTAGATGCATTTTTAAGATGTTCTACATGCCAAGTTTGATTTGTCATCTCCCTGGTTGTGTAGGAGGAGTGGGCAGCCAAAGAAACAACCACACAGGCTGAGATTTCCTGTGTTACAGCGAGATTCACCTGGTTCTTACATGCACACGTCACAAACTGACATAGATAATCAGTTGTAAGTCTGATAAAGAAGAGAGAATTCCTCGTTATTTTTGTCTGTCTGGAATTTCTTTCCACCAACTAAATGCTGACTAATGTAGAATCCAATAGGTTCAGTAATGCTGCAGTCCCCAGGAGGCTGAAGTCAAGGCAAAACATTGGGGTGGTGGAGATACTGGAGCTAATAATGACAGAGCATGTGCCCTCATTAGCACAGCTGTAATCCTCACACATGCAGTGATTTCCCAGCAGACTCACAGGCACACATTTTGACATTTAGACAGAAGCATTTTGTGTGATTCATGTTTTTGTTTTTGCTCGTTTGCACGTGTTTTTGTCTGTGAAAATATTCCCTGGCTGAAGTCTTTGGTGTTCATTTCAAACGTTTGACAGTTCTAATTTAATGCTAAATTGATACTCTACCTGTATATAAATAAAATTAGATTTCAAAAAGGTGTGATTTCCTCTGACCTTTATCCTGCTGTGGCGGCATCTTCCTGCGTTCCTTATGCCTCGAAGTCTTTCCTAAACCCATCAGGCTACATTGTTCCTTTTGATGGCCAGATTCTTTTCTGCATAGATGAGAGACAAAAAGCTCCAGAAGAGAGTCGGAGATTAAAAAGTTATTTCAAGGCCGAAGAGGGTTGATGGCGTAAGGCCCGCCAGCGTTGAGGAGTAGTGCTAATGACTGATGTCCTTGAGGTGATGATGAATTCATTCAGGCGGAGGCCACACTGCGGTGTCTAATTAGGAGAGAATGTGGACACGCATACACAGCCAGCCTCAGTGCAAATAGTGCTGGTAACGCAACGTGACTGTGGATGGTCATCAAGTGGAAGAGTCTCTGGAGAGGGAGAGTGGATGCCTCCAGTGTTTCTCTCTTTTGAAAATGTGGCTCTCATAATGCACTGATTAATATCTTAACGCTTCTCTACAGTCTTGCGGGTTCTTGTATGTAGATGGGCACTGCGGGACGGAGGCTCTCGTTTCTTAGCAGGAAGATTCACATGTCCGTGGGCGCCTATAAAGTTTGGCAAACAGATAAACAGTAGACTGATGTGAAGCAGAGCTGGCATTAATGGAACAATAAAACAAATGTAGACAGGGTTCTGCTTTCTCCGATAAGCATGTGAACAACTGTAGACTTTGGGGCTGATTTTTCATTACAAAAGCGGCCCTCCAATTTTATGGCACCAGCCGAGGGACCTCTGTTTCCGGCTCTGCTGCGTGCAAAGCTATACCATAAAGAGTTGATTTGTGAATTTGATGTATTAGATATGAAATGTTTATGGCTCTCTTCCTCAGTACTCCCTGGTAAACGAGCCTCTGATTGAGCTGGTCAACCCCGGGGCCAGCGGCTCTCTCTTCTACCTGACCAGCGACGATGAGTTCATCATTAAAACCGTTCAGCACAAGGAGGCCAAGTTTCTCCAGAGGCTGCTACCTGGATACTACATGGTGAGAAGTTTAATGTTACTTCATTACAGTTCGTGATGGCATGTGAAAATTCTTGCTGATTGGTGTCTAAAACCCGCTCGGTGTTAAATGAGTGATTACTCATGAGATGCTTCAGAGGCAAAAATGAGATGGAGTGAAAATGCTCTTTAGCTCCTGCACTAGGAGCCTGAATAGCAATTCAACTTGACTGAGGACAGTGGTAGTTGCATAGATAAAAGTCCAAAATTTGATCAGTTCATTTTGTTATTCATGTTTTTATTTATTGCATCCACATTCTGCTTGACATCAGTGAAGCATGGAGTGTACATGGTGCCAAGTTTTCCACATATGGAGTTTAAACCATACGCAGTCTTCCCCTTCCAGTTAGTCCTCTTCTGCAGCAATTCGCCACTTCTATTCACCGCTTGCTATTTTTAGATATATCCTTTCATAGAAGTGCTGTTCTGACCACTTAAACTTGTGCTCCAGTAGTGTGTTTTAGATCTGATCCACTGTGTCAAAACGGCAACCCTTCACTTGAATGTTTTCTTTTTGGAGAAGAAGGTAAAGTCGCAGGGAACCATATCTGGCAAGAATTGAAGGTGTTGAGCCAAGACTTTGTTAATGTGGAAAAAAAAAATACACTCACAAAATTTTGAGTTGTCTATTGAATGTTTTCCCTCAGCAGTCTAACTTTGGGAGACAGTTTGGACAACTCCTTGAATGTTATAGCAAAATCGAAAAGCACGCTCACTGGGCACTATGTGCCATTCTACTGAAAACTGCTGTGCTCTGAGCCGTAACAGAAGACTCAGCACTCTTCTTGGCATGAAAATCAGATATGTCTGACACAGAAGTTTGCTCTTTGCACAAGTTTAAAGTCCTCTGCAAAGGTCTATTTTTTATTTCTTTTAAATCAGCGGAGCTACAGATTTTTTTTTTTTTTTTATAGTAGTAGAAATACTAAACAGATGGTCCACAATTTATAGCTCTATCTACAAACACTAACAGAGCTCCTTATCTGGGGTAGGTACGTCACAGTTATCTGCAATATAATTCTGACCATGCACAAATTAGTTACCAAACTGCTTCCTTTTATCTCACACATTAATATATCTTTTAAAAAATGCACCCAGTCTACAAAACTCAACGTCGTTGCGACCCCTGTGCTTTCTCTAAATTCACAGAACTTGAACCAGAATCCACGCACTTTGCTTCCCAAGTTTTACGGCCTGTACTGCATCCAGTCTGGAGGCATCAACATCCGATTGGTGGTGATGAACAATGTGTTGCCTCGCTCTGTCAAAATGCACTACAAATACGACCTGAAGGGATCCACCTATAAGAGACGAGCGTCCAGGAAAGAGAGAGAGAAGGCCTGTCCGACCTACAAAGACTTGGACTTTCAAGACATGCACGAGGAGGGGCTTTACTTTGACGCCGAGACGTACAACAACCTCATGAAGACTCTGCAGAGAGACTGTCGGGTAGGTAGTTTTATGGATGTTCTTCTCACAGACTGGCTTTGAAATGGCAGTCGTATCATGACAGGAAGCTCTCTATTGTTCCCTACAACAAATAAGGAAGTCTAGGATGATCTCATTTTGGTTTCATAGCACGGAGCTTTCCTGGTGAAATCCTTTCAAGCTGGAAATCTTAGTCTAGTGAGAAAATATATCTTTTTAAAGGGTTGGTATGTATTCTAACACCAGCAACATGCATCCTTGTAACTTAATCACATTATATACTGCTTTGGGATAATAAGTTCGTATCCTAGATGGGACGAAATATTTTGAAAAGAGAATTTTCCTTGTCTTTGCCACAGAGGGAAAGACAATGTGTTCAGCTAAACTTTCAGTTTGCCTCGGGTCTCTGTTCTTGTTTCCTTGCACGGCTATGTTTCACTACGTGACAGCTCTCCAAACACTGAATGTGATTAAGGCATGATCCTGGTAGCGTGAGACTCAGAGCCCTGTCCAAAGATAGTCTTCCAATCTAAAGGCTCACATTCTTCTCTGTATTAATGCAGACACCGTGAAATTGTTCAACTGAAGGAGGATAGTTTGAGCTTAATAAGAGACATGAGCTGTGCTCTGGCGATTCACCAAATCTTTAAAAAAAGAAAACGTTGTGCTGCAAACACATAAACTTCATCCTTTCATATCCCTTTGTCTGTCTGCATTACATTAGTTAGGAAGAATTGTTGCTAGTCATGGAGGCTGATGGATCGTGTACAGTAAATTTTCAGATTTGTGGGCCATAGCTGTGATTAAATAAGAAGCCTCTAGGTTTTAAAAAGCAAAAGACACAAAACTTAAGTGGTACTGATGTCTGCACCCTCTGTTCCCCTCCCAAGGCAACAATTCAGACGTTGTGCACCATAAACTCATAAAACAAATGGCTGTATATTAAGCTTTTTTACATTAGAGCTTTCTGAAATGTTGAATTAAGACCCTAATAAAGCACTAAGCATACATAACCTTTGGCTCATTGTCGGTTACAGCAGAAGTTTCCATTTGGAAAATACCCTTTCTAAACACAGAGAGGTGGCATATTTGTGAAGCTATTTATACACCATGATCAAACACTAGATAATCAGGTTAGAGCAGACCTGGGCATCGGACAGCCTCTAGTTAGTTGTGCTTTTATTTTAAAGTCACCTTTGGGGTTTTGTTGTTCGTTTTTTTTTTTTTAAATCTATATATGTACATGTGTGCAAGCAAATGGAGCTTCACTGTAAACATGTTCGTGGAAACACTTATGAGAGATATGATACGATATGAAAATGTCAGCTCGCACTAAAAATAAAATAAAAAGACAGTTTCAGGGTGTAGAGGTTTTTTTAACAAGACATGTATGTAAGTATGTATTTACTGAGGTCAGAGGTAAGACTGTGTGCTTTGCTTGTGGAGAGCTCATTTGTGTGTTTGAGGAGTACAATTTGAATCGCCATTCTGAGACTAAACACACAGAGATGATTTTGAGTGTTTCTCTTTGGCTCTGGGTGAGGGCTGTGTCAATCCCACCCAGTGACAATTACACAGGCCAGTTACTTATTATTTTAGGTAAATCCCAAGTATATTACAGAGGAGCTGGCAGGAATGACCTTAGTGAAAGGGACTGTAACAGGGAGTGATTTGTTCACAGATAACTGGCAGACGTTATGTCCAAATCTGACAAATTTCAGATTTGGACACTTTAAAAATGATTGAAGGCAGATTTAGACAGAAGTAACTGAACTGAACGACTCTTTCTAGTAGCACTTTTATAAAGAAAGAAAATTAATAAGTAAAATTGAGTTGGGCTTTTTGGTGTGTCGCTTCACAACAGCCCCAGCTTGTCATGTGGTCTCTTGGGAAAGTTAATTGCCCACTTATGGTTTTAAGGGCCATTTCAAAGTGCAGAAAATCTAGACCTCAATCTTTGTGTTTGGGGGGAAAAAAATGTTAACAGCCTGCTGTATTTAACCTGGAAATAGACCTGGATGTTACAGCAAGTGTTGATGGGTACATCAGATGAGTTCAGGGAACAGCAAAAGAAAGACTTCCTGGCAAAGTTCCTGCTGAGTCGTGCCAACCTGCCAGACCTGGCAACCTCGTGAGGCTCCATATAGCTAACAACTTAATGACTTCCCTTACACCAAACTTCGGGTAAATGATTCAGTTTTTTATTTGGAAGAAGAGGAAACAAACATGATGTTTTTATTGAAAGAATTAAAGCTAATGAATAGTGGGATGCTGTGTGTTTAAATCAGCCTATTATGTAACACAATCTGTGTCCTCTAATTTCTGTATACTCAGAAAACAAGTAATGACATGGGTAGCTCAGTTTTACGGAAAATCTTTTGCTGCATTAGTTTGTAGTTGTTTGTTCCTCTTTAGGGGAAATTGATTCCTCTTACAGGATTGCTGCATGAACAGGTGTGATCACCTCTTGCTTTCCCTCCTTTTAAGTCAAACATTATCTCGAGTTTTGCGGTAAATCTGGGTCTTGTGATGTTGACTTACAGTCAGGCTACCATAAACTCAGAGCCTTATGTAATCTCCTCAGGTTAGAGTGTTTCTCATTATCATTAACCAGTGTGTTGACTTTCTCAAAGTTCTGTTTTCTTAAGCACACTGACACCGACATCCTCCCTTCTGGCTAATTCAGTGATTTCTTAATGTTTAACCTGGCAGTGCACGCAAGCAGTTCACAAGCTCAAAGTACAACAGAGATGCACTGGCTGTCTGTGTGTGTATAAAATTAATGTATATAGTTTATAAAACCTATATGGTGTATGCAAGTTGGACTGTTTTGCAGCAGCTGTTACAGAGACTGTGCTGTATAGTTTATTGTCATGGCTTCCTGCGTTTGCCTCCTAAGCGGGAAGCAAAGTGCCCTCTAAGCAGAATCTCTGTCCATTTCCATGAGTAAGCAGCTAACCCCGTCACCGCAGGAGAGGCTGCGGACCAGAACGCAGAGTAAGGGTCGGCAGAAGCTAAGCAACAGGGGGCATAGGGGGCTTTGGAGGGAACGAGGAAGTGGAAGAAAGAGTTGTCCTTTAATAGCTATGATAAAAAAAGTAATGTTCAGCTGTTTTTCCAGAGCCTGCAGGGAATGTGGGAATGTGGAAAGTCAGAGTTTAGTTAAAAGAAGAAATGGTGTTTGAGCAATGCTTGTGACATTTCAGAAATAACCGATACGAGAAATGTGCTCTCTTCTTAAGTCTCTCCTCTCCATTACTCTCCAGCTCCCCTGATACTCCCCCAAATGCCAAAACAACACGAGGCATTAATAATTCATGCTGAACTCTACTCTACAGAGAGAGTGAGACAGAGAGGGTTTATTGTAGAGTGTGTGTGCATCTACCAGTCTGACTCTGGGTGTGTGTGTGTGTGTGTGTG
>NW_024582424.1:2335836-2426438 GCF_018398535.1 Haplochromis burtoni | reverse complement strand
GTGCGTGCGTGCGTGCGTGTGTGCGTGCGTGCGGTGAAGAGCATTGCTGTCACATTACAGTGACTGTGCAGTGAGGCAAACATAATGACTGTGATGCTGAAGATGAAATCAAGCTGTTAGGAGACTTTTCTTCACAACACATGCTTGGCTGTCAACACTTTGCCATCTTGTGGGCAACTCAGGCCAAAAAAGCATTAAGAAATATACACTTTTGGCCACTTTATTAGATACACTTGCTAGTACTGGTTTGGCCCCCTGTATGCCTTCAGAAGTGCCATAGAATAGCATAGATTCACAAAGGTGCTGGAAACATTTCTTGGGCATTTTGGTCCATATTGACATGATGGCATCACACAGTTGCCGCTCGCTGGATATTTTTTCTCTTTCTGACCATTCACTGTGAGCCCTATAGATGGTTGTGCAGGCAAATCCCAGCAGATCAGCAGTTTCCAAAAAAACTCTGCCCAGCCTGTCTGGCACCAGCAACCATGTCAAGTTCAAAGTCACTTAATCGCCTTTCTTCGCCATTCTGATGCTCACTTTGAACTTTAGCTTGTCGTCTCCGCCATGCCTCAGCTCCTGAAAGCACTGAGTCACAGGAATCTAATTGGCTGATTAGATATGTTTGTTAACAAGAACAGGTGTACCTAATAAAGCGGGTGCAAGTGTATTTTAAAATCCAAGCTTTTGAATTTCAGACACCAACAAGGATAGAAATGGAAAGATTTAGTGCAATGCAGGCATGAACATGTGATAGATGGATTGTAATGGGAGTAAATTTGAATTATGACCGCTGTGTGGAAATACAGGGTAAAAAAAATAGAAGTTTTTCTTTTTTCTGTTAACAGGTGAATTAAATGTGATTGTCTGCAATTATTCTGGTTAGACATTGATTCCCTTCTGGCTGTCGACTGGTTGATTAATGTGATTAAAGTGTTTTGGGGCACAGAGAGCAAATTTCATCTATTTTCTCTTTATTTTTAGCCATTAAATTAACCATTATATGGAAAATAATGTTGTTTGTGGAATTAACAGGTCAGTGGAAAATAGGAAGAATACAGCAGAGTGCGGTAGACAAGTGAAAACAAATATTACAGAGAGGGAAGCTCAGTTGATCACTCGGGTCCATTTCAAGAGAAGTCAGGAAGTGTGTTGCTCTTACAGCCGTTTTGTCAGCAGTCACTGAAGCCACTCGTTGCGTGGCGTCGTGACGTCATGGAGAGCAGTACGAATATGAAAACATTACGCCCTACTTTACACCCCTGTGGGACTTTTCTTTTTAAAGTTTCAGATCACAATGTGTTATGTTTGAATCATTCGAAGGGTAAAGTTAAATTAGATTTCTTTCTAATCAAGGCCATTTTCTGAATCAAGCCCTTTTTTCAGTTTTTATTGTGTCATTTCATACCGTTTTTTTTACCCATTGTGAAGAAAAGATCTTAAATTACCAACACTGACAGTGTGTTGCGGGATTTGAGTTGTGGCTTTTGTGACCTCCTCAGGTGGCGGGTTGGTGTTTGTTCCTTTCTGCCCCATCACGACTTCTGCGACAAACCAAGCGTTCTTGAACTGGACTCTTTGTCGGTGTATACTTGGAAAAAATGCTTCAGCTTGCTCAATGAATAGGGAACACATGTATTTGTGTATTATTGATGTATTAGTGCAAAGTCGGGCGGCTCTACTGTCTCAGAGCTGAATGGGTGGAGGAGCGCTTTAGGCTAGACTATGATGAGAAACATCGAATTTTGTTGAGGATTAAGCTTTGCTATGACAAAGCTGGCGTCTCACGGGAGCTTTAGTGCAGTATTATTATTACTTTCACTATGAGACAAGAACGGTTGTGTTTGAAAGCAGGAACTAAAGACTGTACCGGTATGCCCCTCAGAATAAGTCAGATTAAAAAATCCAAGGAGAAATTTTGCATAAATAACACACAAACGTGGGTGTTCTCTGTCTGCTGTGATGCTTTGATTGTCCGTCGGGGAAAACTGGGGCCCGGATGCTCGGTCGTGGCTTTCTGTAGGCAGCGTGATGTGTATGGCTCTATTCAAAATGGTTGCTGTTTGAATAGGCTGGGGGAGTTTGAGCGAGGGGATGCAAATAGTTGATATGAAAAAAGAGAGGGGTGGGGGGTGATCGGTGAAAAGGCCCTGTGTTTGCTTTGAGTCACTCATTAAGTCTGCTTGCAGTTGTGTGCATGAGTGTGTGCCGCTTTGGCTTTAAATATCAGCAAATGCTAACTTGATTTACAATGAACACTAATAAAATCTTCTGACTTTGCTTCGAGGATTTCTTATCTATAGATAACTTCATTTTGCTCTGGATTCTGGGCCATGACTGTCTTTGATTATGTCAGGTTTTTTCTGCAGTAAATATAGAAATCTTTGTGGGAATGCATAGTGTTAAAGCATTTATCTGGTTTATTCACTCATGTTTAGACAGCCTGTTTCATCTGATTTTTCATCCCATATAAACACATTAAAGCTGTCGAGGGAAGCGCGATTTATGACTCGAAAGCTCAACTGGCATTGTTTTGACCTTAAACGAAGGCAGAGTTCAGCGGTAGGCGTGGCGTAGCTGCAAGCTCGATCCCATCGGAAGATGTGTGTCATTTTTATTCTGCCGACTGTATTTGCAAAAGCAAATGGCTTCAAGCTAAGAATATTAAACCGTTACCATAGCTTGTCTTATTTTTCTTGGTTGTTTGTTTCAGTCTGGGTCATAAAGTAAGCCTCAGTACACGGCAGTGACCTCAATCCCATTCCCAGAACAAGCTCCCACCTCACTTTCGGCCCTTTTCCTGCCACAGGGTGGCTTTTCTTGAGCACTGGGTTCCCATAAAGTCAGAGGGTTTATGGGAAGCTTGGTAAAAGGCTCCTCAGACGGGTCGGTGTGTAACACTTGGCTCTCTGTGGTGAAACACCTTGTTTATTTGGCTCTGAACAGGTTTCAGCAGAGATTTCCTGTTGCTGGCTTTCTGGTCTTTCATCACCCGACACACTTTTGACTGAGCTGGGTGATGAAAGTGTTTTAGGAAGGAAACAACTCCCTCCTCATGAGAGTCTAGTAGAAAACTTTTCAAAGTTTTGAGAGGTGGGAGATTGAATCATGTAACTACATCCAGATTGTGATATTGAGTGAACTCTTTTTATTTGTAATTTGCAATAGGTGCTTGAGAGTTTCAAGATCATGGACTACAGTCTTCTGCTGGGCGTGCACGTCCTGGACCACAGAGAGGGGGGCGAGCAGGGTCAGGCAGGGGGTGATGGGAGGAGACCCGTGGCTCAGAGGGTGCTTTACTCCACCGCCATGGAGTCCATTCAAGGAGACGGCAAGGCTGCTGAAGCCCTCACCACTGATGACACGTGAGTTTATTCAGCCTGGGGGGGCGAAGCACACACATGCACACGCACACCTCCTCTGTTTGTCTCCTGATGTCCACTTTTTCCCTCGCAGACGTTACACAACCTTCCACAGAACGCTCGAACACACAGTCGGGCTCTCGCATAACCATAGCTACAAAAATACAAACACTGGTCTGCATATTTACAGCAACACACACACACAAATGTAAATACTGCAGGAGCCTCTTTTACAAACACTCGTAAAAAGTGCAGAGGCACGTTTGAACGTTTATTTGAACTACAGCTGCTTTCTAAATGCTGCCATGTTTTGGTTTCTGTCTTCTTTTTCAGGATGGGTGGCATCCCAGCCCGGACACACAAAGATGAAAAGCTGCTCATCTACCTGGGCATCATAGATATTCTACAGTCATACAGGTACTGATGCTAATGAAACTGAAAAACACTGGATTTTTACTGCCTTTCCTTCTTACTTTGTCTAGAAAATAGATTAATATGTTGACTTCTTGTGCCACGAAGTCTTATGAGATCCAACAGCCTTTTGGGTCATCAGCTTTTCCTACTCGTGGTGCTTTAAAAGCATCGCATAAACCTTTGTGAGCCTTGTCGGCATCAGACTCTTGACAGCAAAGGCAAAGTCAGATCAGGTCAGATATGATGAAAAGGCAGAGTTTGTGTACTTTTGCTCTCTTAAAAGCTAAATTTTGCTTAACTTAAAGGCAGAACTTTAAGTTGAGCAAAGCTTTGCACTGCACCCAGAGGGAAAAGTGAAACCTTTTAGGTTTGATCGGGCATAAAGGGGAATTTGTTGTATAACCTTCGTAACAAGGCCTCTTTTTGTTGTGTTTCTCCTGCAGGTTCATTAAAAAGTTGGAGCACTCATGGAAAGCCCTGGTGTACGATGGTGTAAGTTGATAGCCTGCTCAAATCTGATGGAGCAGCTTTTATGAATGAGCCTTTTATTTTGTTACGTCCTCTTTAAAATTACCCGTGGCTGTCCGATAAAAACCTGACTTCTTTTTTTTTTTTTTTTTTTTTCTTTCCTCCCTTTCTGATTTGTCCTCAGGACTCCGTCTCAGTCCACCGGCCCGGGTTTTACGCCAGCCGCTTCCTGAAGTTCATGAGCACACGGGTCTTCAGGAAGACTCAACGTAAGTCAGCTGACTGATCATGGTCATACATGTGAAACTAAAGGAGGAAACAAAATGTGGAAAGCTGGAAATCCTGCTCTGGTAACGGGAATGAAACTGTAGGCAGTTTATCTTATGAATTACTGGGTATTTTGATGTCACTGAAATGCACTGGGTCTTTTAGAGTTGGCTATTGGATAAGCTTTTGAAGCACATGATCTGTAAACTCCGAGATAGGAAAATAGTTTTTTAATAGTTTTATCCGTAGCATCTATTCTCAGTGTCCTGGGTGTGGCTTTAGGTGAAACCAGGAAGCTGTTTTGGAACATAAAATATAGAAACAAATGTTACCATGTCGGACCCCCTCTGTGGAAATACATATGGCTGAGGCACTGATTTGAGGATTTAGCTGCGCTGTTAACCATTGCCAAGTCCCGACAGAGGGAGATGACAGGAAAGGATTTTATTTCACGCCCTGCTCAGGAGGCAGAATAAGAAGTGGCTTAGGGGACATTTGTGTCAGCGTCATTGTGCATTTTAACAGTTTAATAGCTTCTAATTTTGGAAGCAGGGCATTGAAGTTTTCCTCTGTGTGAACACTGATTTGATTTATCTCCCCCTAATTATTGCAGTTTTTGTCTCCCTCGCCTCCAAGTCCCTGAATATCAGATTGTGGTCCTTTACCTGACTCATGTGCTCCTTTTTTTTTTTAATTTTGGCTCCACAGCAATTCGATTCTCCCCTTCAAAGAGGACCCGCACTTCCATCCCTGCTCTGAAGTCGTGCTCACAGGAGATCCTTTCATCGCAAGCGGATGAGAGGAACGAGGAGGACAGGAGGGACCGGCTGGTAGGAGCGCGCAGCCTCGCCAGCCTGGATGGACAAGGTACACAAAACAAGAGTTTGACAGATCAGCATCTGTGCCAAGGAAGTGGGGGTGGGATTGGTAGATCATAAAAAGCACTTGACATTTTACCTTAATCCTCGCCACGTCTGCCTCTTCAAGCTTCGTTTTGCGGCTTATTAGAGCTTTTTAGAAACACTCGAGGCCACTAAAGAGCTGCTTCCACTCAGCCATAAAAATGTTGTCCTCTCAGCACTTCCCAAGAGGAGGAAGCAGTCAGTGGTTGATGTATTGTTTGGCTTTGATGGAAATAAACAGAGGTTACCTTCCTATTAACATTACATCAGTTACAGTATTTGTGTGTACAAACTGTGTATAAACCATCCTTAGATTGAGCTCCCCCTACATTCTTACGTGATAAAGCAGCTACATCTGTGTGATCTTTGTGTTTGATAAGGCGAGTTATTTAGCCAACAACACACCGGAAGAAATGTGGGTGTGGAGCAGAAAGATAAGTCACGGGGGTCATTTGTCCTCTCCTCTAATCGAGCCCTGCCCCAGCTGTATCTCCAGCTGTGATGCAACAAACTATAAATCCGTTTGGGTTGTTAAACTTCCCTTCGCTCTTATGGTCACTGAAGGGGTCTCAGGAAGGGCAGGAAATCGGTTTTCACTCTAAAGGGAGTGGCTCGTATGTCAGTTTAACCGGAAGCATCTAAACAAAGTGTGTCGCACATGCTGCTGCTTTGATCTGAAGTGGGCTGGACCAGCGAAAATCCCATTTCTGTCAGTGTAAAGAATTTTATCTACATATTTAATCCATTTCCATCTCAATATGAGAAAAAAAGTGTGTGTTTAACAGTATGTCTCCGTTTTTGTTTTGTTTTTCATGATAAAGAAATTCGGCTGTAGTTAATGAAAGAAATCTGTCACTACGACTCTTTGGCCTTTAATGGTAAAAACAAAATGTGTAAAAGTACAGAATTGTAGTAGCTCATTTCCCCAGACTGCCCTGTAATGTTTAATTCACAGAAATGTCTATAGGAACTTGAATGTCATTCAGTCATTTATCTATTACTTCATTACTTTGGTGTCATATGAATGGCTGTGGGAGGGGATCTTTATCAGTAGGACATCTGTAAAATGTATGAAAATACAGGTAAAAGTCCAAAATTTATGCTCTGCTTCACAATCTCCAAAGATGTCTCGTGGGCTGGATCAGAGTCTTCGCCTTTTCGATTCTGGCCCCTAGGCCTTATGTTTGACACCCTAATCTAATCAGTTGCATTAAACTCTCATTCGCTGCCTTGTGTCGATGATTAGGTTTTGAAGTCTGCAAAGACACGGCAGAATTACAGGAAAAACGTACTCGCTTTTCCTAGGATACATCCAGTGTCAGCTTTAGATTTTATTCAGCTCAGCTTCCAGGAAATGCTTCCTTTTAAGGGGGAACTCTGATTTTACAGCGTTTGGTGTTCCCACACTTATCTGGAGCCGAAGTACTCAGCCTAAAGTTGTAAAATGTGTGGGATCGCCCAACCGTAGAGGTCAAAATGCGCTTACCTGGATTGTGGAGTTTGAAAGTCTGAAGGCACAGGAGTGTTTATTGTTTTACTGTTTTATGGTGCGCTCTAACATCAGGCTGTTGTGGCAGATGGCCGCCCTCGCCCTCGCTCTTCCTGTTGCCAAGTGTTTGCTCATAGTTAGATTGCTGAATCGTTAGGTTTTTCTCTGTGATTTTGTGGGGCCTTTCGCGTCACTATGAAGCATCTTTAGATGACTGTTTGTATTTATTGGCACCATGTAAGTTAAAACTGAGCGCACCTGAGATAGGAAACCGTCACATGTTTAAAATTTAGTTTTCTATTTTCCTCCTCAGCCGTGTTCGGTTCATATCTGCGCCCCGACATTGTCCCAGCCAACCCATCCTTCTACGAGGGCTCCTCCATGGGAACTATCTCCACCTCCTCCATCTTTGTAAACGTGGAAAACCAAACAGAGGACAGGTACAGTCTCTCCTGTGTTGACGTTTCCTTGTTTTCCTACACTCACATGATCCTGAAATGTTAAGCTGATCACCTTAAACCATGACGCAAGGCCACGAAGAAAAGAAGGAAGTCACGCCTGACATGTACACTCACGCACATGCTCGGGCACTCCCGCCTTATTGTTACCTGTGCGTCTACGTCACATGGTCTTATTGGTGACGTGCGTCATGGAGCATGTTACTCACTTAGTTTGCCTGCATGCATCCAAGTACACGTGCACGCTTCATAGACAACATATGAATCAGGATGCGTGGTGTTGTAGTGGATGCCAGGAAAACTTTTATTTGATTGGACTCTTGTGGCAGGAATGACTTTGGATGGCTCAAGCATCCCTTAATGAAATGCTTTAATGGCACAGCATTGACTAATAGTTGAAACCCTGATTTTTAACACAATCCTGCTAAAAGCCTCTAAGCCCTGCATCCCCTGCTCTTTGCATTTTTTTCTTCCCTTCCACCTTTCAGTGCTCCTCCTGTCCAACAGTGTCGAGTTCAGCTTGCTTTCTGAGGCTGCATTGTGTGACTTGCCCGGTCTTGTCCCTTCATCAGTCACCTGCTGCTGCCCTGACATTGTTCTGTCAACTGTTTTTATAAATATTTAAACAGCAGCTTTGACACACTCTTACTCTGTGCCATTACGCTGCACAAATACGGTGACAAAAGAGGACAAGCGGCGCTGTGGAGACTGTATATCAGCCAACAATAATCCCTGTCTGACAGCCGCTCTGCCTTTTATTTTAGTAACACACTTGGTGGGGGGAGTGAAAATAAAAAAAAAAAAAAAAAAAAAACAAAAAATTATATATATATATATATATATATATATTATATAATTTTTTTAATTTATTTTTTAATAAAGCCTGTAGCTTTATCCGTTCAATTTTTCTTTTTTATGTTAAATTAATTTTATTTTATTGTTATTTATATTCTCTTCTTCTTTTTTTTTTATTTATTTTTTAATAAAGCTGTAGCTTATCCGTATGTCTCACATCCATCTGTCATCTCTACAACTATAGCAACATGCTGCTCTTGTTCTAATTGGATTACATCTCTTTGAACCCCTAACATAGTGTGTCATATGTTAGAAAAGGGCAAAAACACATTCCTGAATTTATCAGGAAGTCTGCTGATGTGCATATAAGGGAAAACGATCTTTTGCTGCCCCCTAGTGGTTAACCAGAGACTGCAACTAAAGGCAGGATGAATTTTGCAGTACGAATGTGCGAGCTACGTTCAAATCCATTTATCTGACTCCTGTATGGATTCAGTCTAATAGGACTCTATTTCAGCATTACGCTTTTGATCCATTTTTAATAAGTCCCTCCCCCCATTCCTCCTCGTCCAATTCAACTACTGCAAGGAATTTCCAAGATCTGTGGGCTGCGCGTTAGCTGGATCTCATTCGTTGAATGCGTACATGCATGAAAAAGAACATATTTTCTGTCAGAGTGCAATATGCTACAGTTTTTATTAGAAAGGATAGAAAATTGGAATTTCTGTGGATGTAAGTTCCCTCCAGTGGAAACCAAAATAAAGGAGTTAACTTTTTAGGTCTGTAATTTCCTGGAAGAAATCTCTTTTAAAGCTCACTTGTATCTCTAACTCCACATTGAGAAATCTGTAGGACTCTCTCTCCCAGCAATTCCTCTCAATTTCAACCTCCCGTTTGGCGCTTCTGAGACAATGAGCCTCTATGTCCCGACACCAGACAGGTTTCTTTGTCTCTTTACGTCAGAGTCCGTAATAAATCTGCGGTTCGTTTGTTAAGGGGTTTTTTCCAATCCCTTTTCCAGCACTGTTTATACAGCTGCCCTGCTCTAACCGGGGCTTTGACGCAGATGATAAGCTCTCAGGTCCGTCTACAAGTTAACGTGCGACCGTGTTTTTCAGGGATGACGTCGCATCCAGCTCCACCTTCACCCTGGAGGACAGTGCCATCTGCCTTACGTCGGAGCAGAGCACCATGGACGTGGACATGGATCGAGATGACGGATCGGTTCTTGACGTCTACCTGGTGGGTTCATTTATTTCAGGTTATTCTTGTTTAAATATTGACTAGGCTTCAGCTGGATATACTGACTTATTCTCTTTGTTTCACAGTGAAAGGAGCAGCTTTACAAACATTCATTTTCTCCTGCCAAGCATAAGACAATCGCCACACCCCCACTGGACAGGCCATGCTGGCGTTTGACTCACTTTCAGTGCTGCTAGATCCATGTTGCCACTTGTCTTTGCCAACACATCAAAAAAAGTACTGAGATTTCCACTGGTTGTTGGACGAAAAGTCAAAGTGAAGGAGATCTGCGAGGAACCATGCAACATACCGTGTCACGTGCTGTACATCAGACTGAGCTTTCAGAACATGCGTCAATGCCGCGGTACCATTAGGTTTTATATGTGTGTACTGTTTTCAAGGCCTACAAAACAACTTCAGCATATTTGAGGAGACGGTAGATGCAAACCATTCATGTGTTTAGATGTTTGGTTTGGGTTTTTTTCTTTCCCTGCTGTTCAGAAAGACATGAAGGACACTTTTACGATTCGCGACTGCTTTAGTTGCTGTTAAAATGAGAAATGTTTACACTGAATTTATGGTGGCATCTTTGTCCCCAATGAGGAGGGACGCCACGTTGTCAAACGAAGGACACAAGTTGGTTTTGTAGCCGCATCCAACACCTACCAGGAAAGACTCCTGTGAACAGACTAGATACTGAAGCTGCCGAGGCCAAACCCGAGGTGCGATCCGGTTTAAGCGGCCTGCATTTTTTCCTAACTGTGCCGCCCGGAGAGGAGCGTGAAGCGAGCAAAGACTGCGGCCAGGCCTCGTCTGAAGCACGGAGCAGGAGGCACTTTTGCCATGTTATGATTTCTGTAAGACGGATTTCTCCAAGGACACTGCTTTAGGCGGGTGGGCTACCTGATAGAAGCACAGATGTGTGAACATGCACTTTTTTTTAAATCTTTATTATTCAAATGCACACTTGTTTTGTCGTTGACACTACATGTACAAAGACAATGAAGCAACACTGTAGATATTTTTTTTTTCTGTTTGATGTGGAACTACTAGTTTCATGAGGTTTGCGTCATGACTGAAGATGCTTTTACTCAGGATATCCTTTGATACTGAATAAGTATGTCCTCTTTAAGTTCAAGTTCTGAGACACTCGGTGGCGGTCCAGTACCGCTCCGTCAAAATCATATCCAGCTATAAGTGTTTGAACTCCACGATCACGTCAGTTGAGACCATAATTTATTATGTAAATCCCAATATTTTACCATTTGCTGAAAATATACTTTCATCGCTGAATGTATAGACAATGCGTATTTATATAAAGAAGAGACTCCTATAAATAAAAAATTTAAACTCTGTGTCTGCCTGTGAATGCTCAAAACATTTCATGTCATGCGTTTGCAGGTCATAGCTGTGGATGTTTAGGAAGTGGCGGTCTTTAGTGAGAGTATGGGCAGAAACCCTAGGCATGCAAACACGGTGGTAACACGTAAACTCCACGTAGAAACGGCCATGACCTGATTCTGTTCCAACGCTGATTATTGCGGCTTTCCACAGAAACCAGTTTCATTGTCACGCCAGTGTGAGGAAAAGAATACGATCGGTTCTGCTGTATATTAACTTTAATTTACAGAACATTGCAAAACATTTACTGTCAAATAAAATTTCTCATATACAGTTTAAAAATATACAAACTATTTAAAATACAGACAAAACTGAAATCACTAAATGCATTCTGCTCATGTAGCTACAACACTGTGCAAAACGTCTGCAGCCACGCCTCATTTCGTGACATTTGCCTCCAGATTTTCTTGTAATTTTTTAAAGTGGTTTTCAGAAATAGCTCTCTGGGCTCTTCCAAAGATTTTCTTTAGACATTGGCTGTTTTTATTAAAAAATAAAAAATACAATTTTAATTTATTTTAAATACACAGTTTCCGTCCATTCCTTGTACCCGACCATTTTCAGAGGTATGGTTTTAGTTTAAGCCTTTTAATACTATCATATGAAAAAGGCACCAAACCAAAGTTAAATGCTCCTCATCGCCCAAGCTATATTTCTTCTGACTGTTTCTGTCATTAAATTCAAGTGTTTAAGAGTCACAAGTGATAATTTGACATCTAGAGTTTTCTCTGTACAATACACCGTGTCCACTGTGCTCTCTGAAAGCTACTTTATAACAATATTAAAGATTTCAAAGCTTTAGGCCGTTAAACTGCAAAGAGTCGTCACAAGAGGGAGAGAAGAAGTGAAAGTGTTCCCACCTCATCAGTGCTTTTGCTGTAAATAACAGTTTAGGGTTTTTTTGTTTGTTTAATTGACCTTTAGTGAAGTTTAGCAGTACCAAAAACTGAGAAAAAAGCAGCTGTAATACTACCAATTAGAGCAAGACCCCCCCCAAAAAAAAAGTCAGGAAATTGGATAATTCAATAGAAATGCACGAAATAATTTACCCAAAAAAAAAATCACCTCATGAAATTCTTGTGCTTACATACAAAAGCGCCCATGACCAGCATGATCTAGCTAAGATCATAAACAACTACTTTTGTTTTAAAGCTCGAGGGGCATCTGAATAATTACAGATTCTGTAGATCTTACCTCGTTCACTTCAATAAAATCAATCCAATCTCAAAAAAGAAAAGAAATCATGAACTTAGTTAAACTTAAAAGGTCAAAGATGGTATGCATGGTAATTAAATTAACCCAATAAAACAAAAATATACAAATTCAATTAATTATAATTATAGATGTAGCTGCCAGTCAAGTTGTGCTTGGGGTCCTGGTTACCTCGTTGAATTCAGAAAAGGATGGGCTTCCCGGCGGTTTTCTCCTGGACGTAGGAGCTGAAGCGTTTGAGGAACTTGGGATACTCTCTCTTGGCCACAGGTCTGAGGATTGATGCTGGAAACCAGCCTCCGGGGTTCACTGCAGTCACACAGAGAAATATAATCAGGAAACAGTGTGTTCCCGCTGACTTATGATAAAACTATTAATAATAAACCTGCACAGGCAGCTGTGTGGGATGCCCTCTGGCGGGACGTGGTGATTTAATATTTATGTTTTTAAATGAACTCCCTCGACTCGCTCGGCATCTCTGACAATAAACTGGCTTATTCATCCTGCAGCGCTGCTTTATGTAATAACCTGCTTGTCTGCAGGGGCAGAAGTTGCAGTCTGGACTACAATTTCAAAGTAATACCCCAGGCCGGGTCATCCTCGTGTCAAAACTACAAAATTCATTTAACAAAAACAAAAAAGGGCCAAAACAAAGAATGGCATGTCAGTCATTCAAACGAATGAATAACCAATTCTATATTTTTCTTTGATGGTCTAACAAACGCTTCCATTTGACTGAATAACCAAACATTCAGACATTCAAAGTGTGCTTTTCTCATCTGTCGTGTACAAAATCTAGTGATACATGTGAGGACTGTAAGACTAAATAGAGGCTTTGTTCTGCTGTCTGCTGAGATCAAAGCCAGATGCTCTTAAGAGGCACTTACCATTGGCAACATAGCTGACCCTGCACGAGATGTTGTCTCTGCTGATCTCTTTGTCGCCCTCTGGTGGACTAACCAGCGTTTGGCAGATCATTGCAACATTAAGTTTGGCACGAACACACCGGTTTGTTAGCTGAAAGTGAAAAATACATGAATAAATAAATAGGAGTAAAAACAAATTAAATCCCCCAAAACAGACACATATCTCACTGTAACTGATATGACTGACAGACTTTGGTTAACATTGTTCTCCCATTTACTCAATAAGGCCTTGTTTGACAAGATGATGTTTGATACTAACATTAACTAGATGCACTGTTACAGCACTTGGAGGTGTGAAGAGAAAAATATGCATAAGCAGTATGTTTACCCAGCTTTCTTTGTCAGGCATAATGTATTAAACCTCAAATATAAGAGTTGTTCTTATACCAGGAGCAGTGCTTATGTCTGTTTTCAGTCATCCAGGTCATGGCACGCTTAAGCACTCGAGCTGAAGGCAACTGGACGTGTTTTTACTTTCATTAAGATTTTTCACATCTCATCAGAGAGTCTTCTTCAGTCATAAAGGCCCAAATATTTAACCTCTACTGGGATTGGCCAGAGTCGCCTCTATTTTTTGAGGCGACTGAGGTCCTTCAACATCTGCCGGACAATGCTTGGGATTTTCTACAAGTCTGTTGTGGCCAGTGCGATCCTCTGTGCTGTTGTATGCTTGGGGAGTAAACTGAGGGTTGCTGATGGTAAGAGACTCAATAAACTGATCCGCAAGGCCAGTAATGTTGTGGGGATGGAGCTGGACTCTCTTGAGGTGGTGTTGGAGAGGTGAATGTTGTCCAAGATAAAGGCAATGTTGGATAATTCCTCCCACCCACTCCATGACATGCTGGTCAGTCACAGAAGAAGTTCAGCAAGAGACTAAGATTACCAAAAAGCACCACTGAACGACACAGGAAATCATTCCTGCCTGTGGCCATCTCCCTGTACAACTCATCCACTTAACACACTGTATACTGCAATAGCTACACCCCTTTTGCACTTTCCCTTCTTTCTTATTGAGATATTTATCAATAAGTAACTTATATGTATGTATATATTGTGCTATTTCTTACTTTTTGTAATGTCTGTCTTTGTTACTGTTTGTACTGGAGCACTGTAACCAAAATAATTTCTCCTAAGGATCAATAAAGTGTTCTGATTCTGTTCTGATTGTCACCTTGGGGGTGGTCCTGAGAGTTTTTGACTCACCCTGTCATCATGTCAAAAGGAAAGATGTTTCACCTTCACAAACCTAAAAAGAAGTAAAGCTGCCTTTAACTCAAGTGCTTAGCACTGGGACTCTGCTGTAACCCGAAGTAATTGTCTTGTGTATGACTTTATGAGCCTCTCACATGATTGTGCTCGGGATCATTGTCCTGTCGCGTGACCCAAGCTTTAGCTGCCAGTGTCAGATTTGACTCTATAATACTTCATGAGTTCATGAAAGGTGCTCAGGTTCCTGTGACTCTGAAACATCATTCCTCCACCACTGTGTCTGACAGTTGGTTTGATGTGCTAATGCTGATATGCTGTAGTTTTAAAACTACTTCAGCCTGAAATATACATGTAAAAAAACTTATTATTATGATTATAAGACTATTATTACTATTTTTGTTAGGCTGCGAGATGGGTTAATGATTAGCAGTACTAATGGTACTAACTTATCATTTCAGTGACAAGACACCCCTGCAGAAAACAGAAGAGTTTGAAATTTTCCAGCATGCTTAGAATAGCGAAGAGTAGCGCCATCTGGTGGACAAATCTAAACATTTTAAATTGAAGCGAATTTCAATAGCTTTCAATGGGGCATTTTTTGGCCTTAGATCAAATGTGGATGTGCATAGCTTAACCATTTTAAGCTAATTTAAGGAGTTGAGACAACTATTCCAAAATGTAAAAAATATATCTTTTGGCAAATATCAGCTATATTCATTCAGCACAGCAGAAAATAGAAAATAAAAGAAATAAAAGAAATAACAGAAAATAAAAAACTGAATGGCACAAAATGTCTCGAACATCATCTATTAATTAAATGAACACAGCACAACAGTCTAGCGCTAAAAACACAAGGGCAACTGCATTTCGTTGCCCTGTACCTGTGCAATGACAATAAAGTTGAATTCTAATTCTAATTCTAAGCCTCTGAGGGTTAATCTTACAGGTACATCATCATGCTCCACAGAGATGTTGCAGACGATCCATGTGTCGGGTTCACTTTCATTTCTCGGTGGAATCATCCTGATGACTGACAGGAAGAGCACATCTCTCTGAGCGACAGGCCACACTGTCTAAAACAAAGGAGACACGTGATCAATTCAATCAATCAAAAACAGGCTGTGCAATATAACTGATGAAATGTGCATTGTGTTTCACTGTGCAGTGTGCACTCAGTATACCTTGTGCGTCTGGTACACAATGACGGCATTATCAGAGAGCTTTTCCACAACGTGGAAATTTTCAACGGTGGCTGTGGGAGGGAGAGTTCACATCAGGTCATGGCAATAACACAAGGAGAGTCAAATAGTAATAATATGTTGGACTAAAACACAGATCTTACTCTCCCAGTCCAATCGGACTGCAGTGTCCCAGAAGTAGTGGCAGACCTCATGTCCAGTTACCCCCTTCACAGCATGTGTCGCTTTGAGGGGATCCAGGACGATGCCGTTCTCCTCCACTTCCCTCCTGTATACCTGTTACACAGCACCACAGACAGAATATTATAAACACACTAACAACTTCACCCGTTACTAAAAACTAAGATGATTTTTTTCAGGCTGTTAAAGTTTTAAATCACCGTGTATTTCAGCGGTGTATTTTTTTCACTGTAGCACAAATAAGTTACTACTGCAGTACATTTTAAAATGTGAATGAGATTTAAATATTCACAGCAAACAACAGAAATAATTCATGTTTTCTGTCCTCACCTTCATCGCCCCTTCTTCTGCTACCAGTTGCCAGTTGGCACCTCGACCCTCCTCCTGGATGGAGTAAGCCATGTGATTCTGCACAGTTTCCTCCACCTAAGAGTCAGATATTATAGCATTACAGTATTTATATGCCTGAGCAATCATCACACCTTCTACCTGTGTATTTAGTTTTTTTAAACAGAGGTGTTGATAAAAATAAGAGAAGCCATGAATCCCAGAAATGTCTTAAGCAAATTTACTATCCAACTAAATAAATATTACACACTTGATATTGCTTGGGTGTGTTCAAAACCTCAACAACGCGTCACGGTCCCTGATTTCTCCCAGAATTTTGACTTCCTGTATAGTCAGGTGGTGCTATATACTGAGCGCAACCTGACTCTGATCCTCGGAGCACAGGAAACGTTTGTGAAATCCTGCAGGGAGTGGTTTAGCAGGCCTTTACGTGACATTCCCAAACACAGCACTTGAGGGCTGAATCAGTGAATGTTATCTGAAGCAGATGACTGATTAGCTCGATCGAGGACGAGGAAGGAGAGTGGGTATAGAGCTGTACATTGGAGAGAGATTTTAAAAAGAAGAAGGAATAAACTACAAAAACTGAAAAAGACTCCACAGCAGGAGAGCAGAAGACACATAACAACCCCAAAAAAGTAGCATTTCATATGAGTCTGTACTTTAATATTGCAGTGAGCACAAAATGATGTGATTAAGATTAAGGTCAGGTATGTCAGCGTCATCAGCACCAAGAAGACCTTGATTTGTACAGGGATGATAAGACAAAGATAAGAGCAGCAACTTGTTACCTTAAATTTTAACAAAGGTGGACAGGAGGAGGGTGAATAGCACAGAGCAAACAAACATAAATATGGTTCGCACCTTGTTGGCAAATCTGTGTGTGCCGATGCTGGAATATTCATGACCGGAGGAAGCTGAAGGCAGTTGAACTTTCCAGACCGTCCTTGACTGGCTCTGAGGGAACGAGCAGATGAGTTAAGATGAGAAGATCAAGGAGACAGAAATGGGTTTATGGAGGCCATGAATGAGAACATTGAGACAGCAGTGAGGAGGGTGACAGATGGGTTCAAGGTGGTGTTGCTGGGCTCTGAGACCCTTCTCGTGATGGACAGACTGATATATGAGTTTAGAGAAGAGTCTCTGCAGACTACGAGTTCATTTAAGTTCAGTTTTATTTGTCATATGCAAGTTAGCACAGGGTCAACATTGCAATGAAATGTATGTGACGAGCAGAAGACAGTCACTCAGCAGTATAGTACAGTAAAAAAAAGAAAAACATTGTAAAAGAGAAAAATATTTATAAAATAAAGTAAATATTTTGCTCTGACTATGATGTTCACATACAACAATGTGTTCTATAATGAGAGTAGGGAGCAGGTGGAAGAGAGCCTGGGGAGGTGGAGGTATCCTCTGGAGTGAAGAGACATGAAAGACAGTAGAAGAAAGAACTAATATGTGTGTGTGAATGAGAGGGAGACAGGTGTAACAGTGAAGATGCAAGGAGGAGGCAGCCTAATTTTGACCTAAAATGAACAGTAATTAATATATTAATATAGCTTGAGTGTTTAATCATAAGAAAGTTTTGCACAGGCCTCTATGCAGTCCCCCAAGAGCTACATTTCAGTCTAAAGGCCTCAGTTAGCACGTTAAATGTTAAAGTTCACGACAGTGCAAAAATACTGAAAGAGTGTGGCTTGTTTGGAAGGGTTGCCACAAGAAAGCTTCTTGTCTCTCTCTAAACAAAAAAGGAAGAACATGGCTGCACAGCTTATCTGAACAAATCACTAATAAGACCTTTGGACAGGCAAGACCAAAGTGGGAATGTTTGTCCATGAAGAACTGCACTATGTGTGTTGAAAGCCAAACACAGCATATCAATAAAAACATCAACATAGTGGTGGTGGTGTGATGATTTGGGGTTTGTTTTACAGCCACAGGATCTGGCCACGTTACAGCCAGCCAAGAACTCCTCTCTATAACAAAGTCTTCTTCAGTCAAATATGAAAGTATTTGTCCCACAGCTACTGTTAAGCTTTACCCGCATGCAATTTGACAATTATCTGATGCAAAGCATCAAATCTACAGCTGAATGACTGGAAAAAAAGAGAAGAAAAATCAAGGTGTTGCAATGGCTCAGTCAAAGTCCAGAATGAGCTGCGCATAAACAAATGCCCGCAAACCTCACTGAACTGAAGCAACGCTGTAAGGAAGCGTGGACCAAAGTTCCTCTATAATGATATGAAAGGCTGATAAAGTCATACAGAAATCATTTTGGGACTTCAGGTTATTACTGCTAAAGGTACTTCTAGAAGCTATTGATTGGGGGATGCACTCAGTTTTCCACAGGACTTGACTTTCCTTTCCACGTGACCGTTTCTGTTCTACTTTGTATCTTTGTCCATTAATCCGTTTGGATCTTATCTCTCCTTGTCTACACGAAGAAATGCTGCCATTCCACATAACAGCTGATCAGCGAAGAAGTAAAATGGTTAGATTATATTCAATAGTTTATCCCACTCCAATTAGTATTATTCAGATCTATGACTTAGAAGAAAGGAATTATAGCAAACTAGCTAAAGTATCTGGACTTTGTTTTTTTAATTGCTGTGTGGATAAACTAACAAATCAAGTGTGGCTACCGGTGAACTGTAATGCTAACAACAGAGTAATACTATTAAAGTCAGAGGAACCAAACACAAACACAAACAAACAGGTATAAAGGGAGGTGTCGGCATTCCAGACAACACTGCCCACAAAATAAATAGAATGTGTCGCATAACCAGGACACAGAGACCTACTGTAACTGGATGGCTGCAGGTCTGCACAGGGATCCATCTTTGAGTCTCCTGCTTCAGCAGCTGTTTCTTCTTACTTTTCCGTGACTGCTTCGGTGAACTGTGCAACGAAGTCCCGGTACTCATTTTCTAACTTACTCTCTGAACAAGTGTGGGTAGGTGTGTCCCGCTCCTCGTGTGTTTGCTCTGTGACTGTTTCTATGTCTCTACCCCACACACCCGCAGTTAAACTTCACATACATAACCAAACACTGATAAGTTTGTGGTTGATTGACTCAGGTAGTCTAACTCACAGGAAATGCTTCCCGGCTTACCTTTACGCACAGAGAGAGAGAGAGAGAGAGAGAGAGAGAGAGAGAGGAGGGAAGGAACTGGTTTGTCGAGATCAGCTGAGATCAGGACACACATGAGGAGCTCTTTTAAAGGCACAGGCCAATCAGTGTCAACATGAACAGAGAGTGTTACAGGACCTCAAACTGTCCACTTGTTTCATGTTTACTGAGCAGTGACTGTAGGAGTTGAATTTCATAACATGTTTACAGTAGCCGCTTTTATCCGGATAGCTGGATCATGGAAAGGACCGGGGAACTGACTTTTCCTGTTTTTCTTGCTGCCTGGACACAGGTTACAGTCTCTTTTTCCTTTGGATGCGATCTGATTTGCATTTTCAGCAGGCGGACCAACACCGGAGCTAACTTGCATTAAAGTGTATTTAGTGTAAAGTATTCACCGCTAGATGTCAGTAGTTATTCTTTCTAATGTTGCCATGATTGTATTTAAGGACTGATGAATAAGTAAAATACAGACTACAGCTGAAAGTTAAAAAAATAACTACCTTTTATAAAAAGAAGAAAAAAAAAAGAATATTTTCGAAATCTGTCAAAAAACAAACAAACAACCTGATTAAAATAAAAATGACTACATTAACTGAACTTAATTCAAGCTTTTTACCCACATTTGAAGCCACTGAACGTCTCTGAGAAGTCAGAAATTAATCAAGTATCACATACAACCACTAAAATTAGTGTTGTTCAGGAATGCAGTAACAATATTCAAGCATATTCTGGTGGAATAACCATTGTAGAAACAAAAAAAATTTGTAACAAGCAAAACTTAATTTAGGACTACTTTGGTAAACCTGACATTGGAAGGTGGTGTGAAAATGTAAACGCTCTACATAAATTACACAGATGTGATACAATGCAGCTGACAGTAAAAACACAAAAATATTATATACACAGAGATATAGATTATACACAGACACACTTAAAGTGTTAATAAAATAGGTCCAAGAATGGATCCCTGTGGAACACCTACACTGATGGCAACGCTTTTAATCAAGTTCAAGATCTTTCGTGACACAATAAAGTGCATTTTTTCTGACTCCAGGTCTGTGTTTGTAATAACTTAAAAACTAAACTAAACCTTAAAACACCAAAAACACTTACAGTTTTTTGTATATTAATTTTAATTTACAGAACATTGTCAAATTGCAATACATTTAGTGCAAATAACACTTCTGATGTACAACTTAGAAATATACAAAGTGTGTAGATTACTGACAAAAATATCAAAATTAAAAAGACTAAATGCATTCTTCAGCTGACACCGCTCATAGATTTAGCTCTTATCATTATCGGAAAAACAATTATCCAGATCCCTCCTAACCTCAAATCTCTTTTTTCAAACCATGCAGATCTACTGACTGCTAAACTCCCAACTATTGATGGCATTGAACACAGTCGAAATTGAAACCTTGAGGTAAGATGATGTGAAATGCTGACCCTCCCCCTCCCAACCCCACCCAGTTTGATTTCAGTGTTGATAAATGCACGTCTGGTGGCTGAACAGTAGAGAAAGCCAGAACTCCTGGCGTCTAAGGCATACTGGGGGTAGTTTATCAGTCAAAGTGCAGGAAACCACTGCACGGTAGTGTGGCATCTGAAATGTAAAATCATCTGACTGAGAACATAAGGAACACATTATAAAATGATAATCCTATTTAACATTTAATAACAATTCCGCTTAAAAGCAGCAGGAGTAATTTATAAATCTGACACTCTTGAGTGAACAGAAAGATTTTCTTTTCCCTGCCTCACCAGGGTCTGAAAATAGAGATGAGAAAACCTAGAGGGTACAAAATGTATTCATTCAGCTCTCAAAGAAAGAGAGGAATCTTCAAACCAGACACTAGGGCCGGTCCTTTGCAAATATCTGTCAGCAACAGCATGCTGACTGACAAATACATGCAAATACCGCAACTTAGCATCTAAGTAACGACATCATCTGGATAGTTGAAAATATTGTCCAACACAAGTCAATTAGACTTAGTAAGTGCTCCTCATCACTCTTGTTGTATCTAATCTGCCCATTTCTGTCATCAAATTCAAGCATTTAAGAGTCAATTCACATTTATCACAATTGATAATCTATTTGAAATCTTACCGTTTTATCTGTACAATACATTGTGTCCACGGTGTTCTCTGAAAGCTACTTTATAACAATCTAGAAATGTAAAGACTTCAAAGCTTTAGGCTCTGACCCCCCATCAAACTACAAAGAGTCGTCACAAGAGGATCAGCAAAAGGCAAGAAAGAGGAAATAGTGTACCACACCTCATCTGTGCTTTCACTGTAAGTATCTGTTCTCTTTCCTCTTTCATGGTAGTTACTTTAGCAGCAGCAAAACAAGTAGCTGTAATACTAGTGATTAGAGCAAACCCCCCAAAAGTTCAAGAAAAGTTTAATCATAGTAAATGTACAAAACAATTTACAAAAAAAGAAAAAAAAAAGAACCCTAACAAAAAAAACAAACAAATAAAAAACAAAAAGCAAATTATCGGTAACAATTTGAAGACTGTTTAGGAAATGTTTCAGCTTACGTACAAACAAACCCATGAACAGGTTACAATCTAAGATGATAACTACTGATCCATTAGGGCCAAAAGCAGTCTCATCTTCAAGCAGCACGTCCTGATGGTGCGGTGACACGTGAATGGTCATGTGATCTTCAACAGTCACTTCAACAACGCAGTCTCCCCAGCAGGTGAACTTGGCACCTCTGAAAGCTGAAATGAGCAGGATTAAAAGAATACAAAGAATAAATTGAAGTAAGTGTATGGATCTGCTGGCTGATTCAAAATAACAGATACGACATCAACCAGGAGATATCTCAAATAGTGTAATAAAGTCAGGATACAAAACAAAAGAATACAAATACAACTAAGTATAGAAGATCCCGCTGCTAATAACAGTGTTTCTGTGGTTACCTGTTTAAATTTAGAAAAGGATAGGCTTCCCAGCAGTTTTCTCCTGGACGTAGGAGGTGAAGCGTTTGAGGAACTTGGGATATTCTCTCTTGGCCACGGCTCTGAGTACTGATGCTGGAGCCCAGCCTCCGGGGTTTACTGCAGCCACACAGGAGTGAGGGAATAAAGACAAAGATGAAAACAAAAACCAATGTGTTCCTGCTGACTTATGATAAAACAATTAACAATAACTCAGTGATTCAGTGCACAGAGAGCTGTAACTGTTTAGAGGTGCCCTCTAGTGGGAGAAGGAAATGTAAGATTTATTAAATGAACATCCTTTGAACTGCTCAGCATCCCCGGCAATAAACTGGCTCAAGATTCACCCTGCAGCGCTCCTTTATGTAACAGCCTCTTAGAGAAGAGGCAGCCTGGACTGAAATTTCAAAGAAACCCAGACTGTGTGATCCATGTGTCAGAGCAGCTGTACTAAGTTTAAAAATGCTGATATCAGATTGTTTCAAATGAGGATAAAGGTGTATATTCATTTTTAACTTGTGACACAAGATGTTACCAAGCTAAAGATTGTCACATTGGATCCAGATACACTGAAACTACTCGATACATAATTTTTCTTTTAAGGCCTTTTGTTGTCTCTATATGTAAATCAACAATAATTTCTTTGTCTGAACCATTTAAACTGAATCCGAGGATCAACCCAGCTGATACATGTATATGTGCCAGCTGGAACATTCCATGTGTGCTTTTCTCACTTATTGCCTAGTGTTTTTTCATATAAAGTGGGGCAATAATGAACTTGAGTTTGATTACTTACAAAGAAACAAACAATTTCTAACTTTTATGGTAGTTTCATTTTGAAGGAGAGAGACAAAATATCAAGCAAAAAAATCTAGAAAAACATGTTACATAAATGTTATAGATCATTTTGCACGTCATTGACTCCTAAGTATTTGATGCTCTACAATCCAGACAGATTTCTGTCTCCCACACTGATAACAATCAGTCAGTCATTTACAGAAAGCAGCTTGTTCGGTGTATAAAGCACACCTGTCCACAAAATCCATTCCAACCTCTCCATTACCATGGGTGAGACCAAAGAGCTGCCAGAGGGTATCAAGGACCAGATCTTAGACCTGCAGACAGGCTGGAATTGTCTACAAGACCATCAGCAAGAAGCTCAGTGACTGATGGTTATACATTTCTCAATTTCTAAATAATTGCACCAACAGTCATCCTCAGGTTGGAGCTCCAAGATTATGCCTCATGATGTGAAGATGATCACGCGAAAGGTGATGGATCAGCCCAAAACTAAATTGAAGGAGCTTATTAGTGATCTGAAGGCAGCTGGGACCACAGTCACCATCAGCAACACACTACACTGCAATGGACTGAAATCTCACAGCACTAGAAATCCCCCTGCTCAAGAACGCATATTTACAATAATAATAATAATACAATAATTATTTCCCACCACTGTATGTGTAGGGACACATGCAGACTGAGTAAAACTGAAAAACTGATTTGAGGTTTGGTTGGAGCCTCTGGCATTTACAGTAGGTTGCATTATAGCAGGATTGTTGTTGCTACACAGGTTTTGTTTTGCTGGCCGTTGATCTTGCCTCAGGCACATATGCTAAGATCAAAACTAGATGATCTTCAGAGGTACTTACCATTGGCAATATAGTTGATCTTACACATGATGTTGTCTCTGCTTATTTCTTTGTCACCCTCTGGTGGGCTGACCAGCGTTTGGCAGATCATGGCAACATTGATTTTGGCACGAACACACCGGTTTGTGGGCTGAAAGTTAAAATAGACAAATAAATACAACAATAATAATAATCAAAAACAAAATACAAACAACCCCCCAAGCTAACACAACTCTTACTGTAGATGAACTGACAGGGTGAGTAAGATTAATGCTGTTCTTCTGTTTCGCCCCAAAAAAGTCTTGTTTAAAAAAAAAATAAATAAATAAAATCACGATGTTTGTAAAAGCTTTAATGAACTAAACACAGTACTTTGATGTAAACAAATACAAACATGCTCAAAACAGTCTTTGTCTGACAAAAACACAGTTAATGCATTAAAGCTCAAATCCAGACCTAATTACTCTCTGACAACAATCTACTTGCTATTTACATTAGTGTGCATACTAACATAATATATGCAGAAGAGGCTGATTAAGGCTGATTTGATAGGCGGACACAAAGTGTTGATTTCAGAATCTAACAGTGAAAATCTATTATCCCAATTTGCTTTCTGTTTTTAGGTGGAAGCTTCTTATCATTGAAAACTAACCACAGTATATAATGCTGTAGATACTGTACTCCAGTGTTTTGCAGGCAGGCACAGACAGATTAAGCATCTCAACATTTGCCAGGAAAGAGCGTGTTTATGACAGCAAATGGCTCCCCGAGATGGAAATTTATCCTGGAAACTTACTGTTTGTTTATAGCAGCAGAATTGAGGCAGTAACTGTGAGACTGTCTCACAAAGTCCTCACTTCTCTTGGCACTGCTAACTTAGTGTTACATTTGGACTGTTTCATCATTCAGAAGCATACCAAGATTTCAATGAGCCTGATATGCAATCACTCACTGTGCCAGAGTGTAGGCACAACAGCATGTTTAACACCACTCAGTCGCTGAATGGTATCAGAGAGTTGGGCGGTTATATGAACACATGATGGAAAACAATGTAAGCCTCAGAGGGTTAATCTTACAGGGGCGTCATCGTGGTCCACAGAGAAGTTGCAGACCAGCCATGTGTCGGGGTCGTTTTCATTTCTTGGTGGAATCATCCTGATGGCTGACAGATACAGCACATCTCTCTGAGAGGCAGGCCACACTCTCTAAAACATGAAAGCAGGCAAATCAATCAAAAACAGGTGGTTTAATGCTACTGATGAAAAGGCACCATGTACTCAGTATACCTTGTGTGTCTGGTACACAATGATGGCATTATCAGAGAGCTTTTCCACAACGTGGAAATTTTCAATGGTGGCTGTGGGAGGGAGAGTTCACATCAGGTCATGGCAATAACACAACGAGAGTCAAATAGTAATAATATGTTGGACTAAAACACAGATCTTACTCTCCCAGTCCAATCGGACTGCAGTGTCCCAGAAGTAGTGGCAGACCTCATGTCCAGTTACCCCCTTCACAGCATGTGTCGCTTTGAGGGGATCCAGGACGATGCCGTTCTCCTCCACTTCCCTCCTGTATACCTGTTACACAGCACCACAGACAGAATATTATAAACACACTAACAACTTCACCCGTTACTAAAAACTAAGATGATTTTTTTTTCAGCCATTTAAAAGTTTTAAATCACCATAATAACTTTTAAAACATCAATGAGATTTAAATATTCACAGCATTCTCTCTCCTCACCTTCATCTCTCCTTCTTCTACCACCAGTTGCCAGTTGGCATCGCCCCCCACCTCCTGGATGGAGTAAGCCATGTGATTCTGCACAGTTTCCTCCACCTAAGAGTCAGATATTGATTTAATGATATGTTAGGCAGTCTTCTCCTGTTGTTACCAACAAGGCACAGTTAGAGAGGAACCTGAGGTTCCTATGCTCAGGTGTAATGATTGACAGCCCTGACCAATCAACACACCTTCCACCTATGCTGCTATTGTTTAACAACATAGGAGGCATGAGGAAAACTACTGGTGTGTCAGAATCACAGGAATGTCTTAAGCAAATACATTATCCACAAAGCAGTAGCCAAATAAATATTAGGCATTTGATACTGCTTGGGGTGTTATTTAACATCTCAACAATGAGTTAAAAATATAGTGCAAAGCTAGCCTGGATTCATGCCTGTTCATGCTGTGGAAGGAGAAGCGTGCAGTGAAGAAAGGGGGAGGAAATGAACCAAATTCCTAACATGCACAGAAGACCTACTTTGTGGTAAGGACAGCTCAACCTGCTCTCTCGGGAAATTTCAACTCTGACTAGGTAGGTTTCCCCCCCCCTCATGGGTCAATGTACAGCACAATGTATAAACACTAGTATACTATAATCCTCAAAATATTAGTGAAAACCTGGAGCGAGTGGTTAGTAGACATGCCGTTTGCTCATGCTCTCTCTGATTGTCATGAAAAGCAGCAGGCTGCTCTTAGCTGACCAAGCACAGTACCTGAGGGCTGAATCTGTGAATGTCATCTGAAGCACTGATTAGCTCGATCGAGGACAAGGAAGAAGAATGGCTATAGGGCTGTACAGCGGAGAGAGGGTTGAAAAAGAAAGGAATAAACAACAAAAACTGAAAAAGACACCACGGCAGCAGAGCAGAGGAGAACAACCACAACCTGCTAAAGTAGGATTTCATATGAAGCCATCATGTTAGCTCTTGAAAAACACTGCAGTGGGCACAAAATGATTGCCCCACAGTTAAGATATTAAACAGTTAAGATGACACATGGCCACATCATGAGTAATTTTTCAGGAGTCAGCACCAAGTAGGCAGCTCACACCGGCTGTAAGCTGCCTTTGATTTTTACAGGAATGATTAGGCAAAGAAAAGAGCAGCAACTTGTAGCCTTAAATTACAACACAGTGGGATAGGAATAGGGTGAAAGGTATAGTGACAATAAAAATATGCTGCGCACCTTGTTGGCAAATCTGTGTGTACCGATGGTGGAGTAGGCATCACTAGGGGAAGCCAGAGTTAGTCGAGGTTTTCTGACCTTCTCTGACTGGCACTGAGGGAAACAGTAAACAGAAATAGACACTTGTTTATAGATTAATTTATTGGAGATTCATGTTTTTGAAACATGTCCTGACTTTGCGAGGCCCATTTAAGTCTTCATCACACCTGCTCCTCTATCTTGTCTTGTCTGTCCAGTGCAGCTTCCACTGCATCAAAGAACTCCTCTTCATTGATCAGACTGTTGGGCCCCTCCTGTGAACAAACAATAACAAGCACACAATGTCAGAATTTGTGATTCCTGTGAGAAAAGCCTCACCCAAGATTAAAAACAACAGGGATGTGCAACATCAGGAAATCTTCCTACTGTCGTCATCTAGTTTTTATCTAATCCATTCAGCTTATCTGATTTCATTGTACCTCGTAGTCTGGGCCTCCATAGTGTGACTTTTTCTTTAGTTCATTCACAGCAGACTTGTAGGCATCTTCTACTTTCCTCCTCTTTTCCAGCTCCTACACACACACACGAGATGCTGTTATGGTTAGTTCAGCTGTATTGAAACTTTGAATAAAAACGTAGAGCGTGTAAACACAGAAACCCATTGAACCAGCACTGTAGCCCTAGCCTTTTCTTGACGTCATCCAGCAGAAGGGCATGTGACAACACAACCGTCCACTGCAGTCCGATTCTACTTTAAACAGTTTTTAACCTGGTAAAAAAAAAAAAAGGTGTGATTTCCAGCCAAGCACATGAATTGCCTGTTTAATTCACCGCAAGAGAAAGGTCTCCTGTGTCGTTTTTATACAAGCAACTTCCTCCCCAAAACCAAACAGAGTTTTTTTTCCAATAGTGTGTGGACAGAAATACACTGTTTCCTGTTGTGTGTTATGTCTTACTTCAGACAATGTCCCAGCCTCATTCTCATAACATTGTCAGGAGTTTGTGTGGAAACATTTCCTGTCACACCAAACACTATGCTTAAATTAACAACATGACAGGTGATTTAAAAGAAAAAAAAAAATCATAAAAGTGAAGTAAACTACCCCATTATTCAGCCATCTGTTAAACAAGTTTTAAATATTTTAATTGTGTGTCTATAATGTTATTTGCCAGGGACAAAAACTGTCATTTCACACAAATAATCTCAATGATTGCTTGAATAGAGAACTAAAGAAGTTGGACTATATTCCAGTGTCACTGTTATAATAAAATCTATCACTTAAAATAACAGGAATGCAGTAAATCGCCTGTCTGCAAAAGAAGATGAACAAAAATACAGTCTAACAACTTTAACTGCAGGAAAAAAGATACTTAAGACAAAGTTTTGACGTACAGCAATTACAAAAAAAACAACAACAGGTAAGCTGAATCAAACAGGCTCATCTATAACACAAAACAATTAAGCTCTGACGAGATATTATTAAATGCAGAAAAATAAGACACAAAGTCAAAGAAACTGAACAAAGTGCAAAGAGAGGCCTAGATATATTCCAGAAAACACAAAACAACCAGAATGTGATACTGCAGTAAGTTGTGGACAACCAGGACCCTGACATACAAAGACCTACTGTAAAGAAATGGCCGTGGGTCTGCAGAGGTATCCATTTTTGTGTCTGGTGTTTGAGCAGCTCTGTCGTCCTCCTTTGTAACATTCGCTTTGGCAAACTTTGCCTTGAAGTCCGAGTACTCATCTTCTAATGTAAACTTCAAGTGTGAGGTGAGGTGTGTCCTGTTCCTCTGAGTGTATGCTAATATACATCAAAACACTGATAACTTTGAGGTAGTGTCACTCAGGTATTCTAACTGTAAAAGGCTTCCCAGCTTTGAGGGCTGGGCAGGAGCACACCTACCTTACACAGGGAAAAGAACTGGTTTGACGAGGTCGGATTATACGAGCTCTGAAGAGCATTCCTTTAAAGACACAGGCCACTCACTGAATATTAATGAATATGAGTGCGTTATAGGAAGTCTGATTTATCCATGTATTTACCAACCCATATTTGCCAATGATGCTTGGTAGCAAGTTCACATTAAACCTTTCAGTGGATAGTTGGATTATAAGGACAGCTGAAATGATTGTTCTTGCTGCCTGAGCATAGTCTCCAGTCTCCTTTTGTAATGAATGAGATTTGCTTTGCATTTACAGCAGGTGCTTGGATGAAGAATTGAACTGCAAAGCATCTTGCAAGCAGTTTATTTCATTAATATTTCCCATAGAATATAAAGTGCAAGAGCAGAATCCCAGAATAATGAGTCACTTAATAGAAGACGCACACAGACTGAAGAAAAATAAAGACTGAAAGATTGAAGAAGCACATCTAAACTAATAACTCCAAAAGAGTCAAGTCTACACTATTTAGTCAAAGCTATATATTTAATACAGAATCACCTTGTAACCTTTCCAAAACAAAAACTGCACCTTTTTAATTATAAATGTTACAATACTGTAAGTATCAAGTCTAGACAACCGAGTGTTGCATCACAACCTCAGAGACAGAGCCCAAATGATAACATCGAGCTCTTTAAGGGAAATGGAAGCAACACTCAGCTCCTCAGTCAGCAGCAGTACCCACAGCGGTGGCTGCAGACACGCCCATTGGGGAAACTTTACTCTTTGTCCAAAGCCGTACCTTGTCCAGTCTTTTCTGCCAGCTGTCTTCTCGTTTCGTCATCAGCTCGATGCAGTGGGACAAAGTGGAGAGGATGCCTGCTGTGGTGGCTTTGAAAGTGATGGCTTCACCCTTAAAGTCTATCCCATTAATACCTTTAGGACTGGCAGGAGAAAACACTGGCACAGAGAGGAAGAGAGAAAGCAAGAACAAAAATAAACAATGGTGTTCACACTTACACTGAATTTGTTATAATCAAGCCAAGTAATGCAATGGAAAGTCAAAGAGTATTTACAGATAGACTCACATTTCTCTTTGCTGCCATTATTGTTGTGATTATATTCGCTGTCAGGTCTCGCAGAAGTGGGAAAGTCATCGTCATCATCCTCTACTAGTTAGAAAACAACAAGCAGTCATAGCTTCATCTCCCTGCCCTGCATAGTTATTAGTGTATAACTTATAATATTTTAAAACCTATTTCATGTTACTGAATAATCCACGTCCACATAACTGCAGGTAACACATTAAATATCTTTGTGCAAATAAACAATTAGGGTTGTGTCTGCATTGTAATACAAATTCAATAAACATAGTACAAATAAAAAACCTGACAGCAAATTTAAACCCACATAATGTCTTGTTAAGTTATTGATTTCTGAATCCTTTCTCAATGAGCATTACCTACTCTCATACTGCATGAAACGGATAAAAAAAAAAGATCTCTGTTAATGTTCTGCTTTGCTGTGCCAGTAAACAACAAAGCCAACTCCCCCACACTGCTCCAGAGATCACTGTTTTACAAACAGAGGCAACTCAAAACAAATGTACATCTATTTTTGAAGTAAATCTGATGCTATGCAAGGTCAACAATTGGTATACCTCTGTCCCTCTGAAATTCATCTTTGGATACGGCATCGGCACAGGAATCAAAGTACTTCTGCAGGGTGTCCACTTGTCTGCACAGGATGTCTCGGAAAGTTTCCATTTCTGCAAGTTTCTCACGCAACCTGTGCCCCTTCTGAGGAGGGGGGGGGGGAAGAGAAGACGAAGAGATGCAAACAGGAAAAAAATAATATAAAAGACTGAAAAAAAAAAGAAAAAAGTGATGTCTCACTTAACCAGATCTTTCAACACAGTTACTGATGACAATGATTTACCTTGAAGGAGGATGTAGATGTGGAAGACAAGGCACTAGCTGCTGAGGTGAGAGACAACATGGAACCATGACGCCTCAGACTCGTCTCTGAACCGTAACCAGACTCAGCCTGCAGGTGCGTGGGAATGTGGGAGGACAGCAAGAGAGACACGAAACAAAAAGGTGAAGAGACAAAGAGGAAGGAACAAAAGATCAGTAAAAAAGGCACATTAAACATTAAACAAACTGCAATATAATAAGAAAACCTGGTGATCATCAAAGTTAGACATAGGGAGCTCAGTTCCTGACTAATGCTGAGCTGGACCCGAGCAGGACCCACACCTACACAGAAACATTCCCTCACAGTCTGCAGAGACTGGCCGAGGTTGACGAAGAGACATGCAGAAACCCAGCCTTTAGGCCCAATACGTGGTGGCTGAGTAACCATGGAAATAACTGTCAAGCTACTTTAGTAACTTCACATGGGTTTCTTGTGACTATTGTGATGTGTGTGCTAACATCCAGTGTATCGTTTCATTTGAAATGACAAAATTGATTTATGACCAGGATTTAGGGAGTGGCAGTGATGACATCCGTTCTGCAACAGCAAACTGATGACTTCACGATTCCTGCACTACTGAGTCAGCAAAGTAAAAAGAGATCTATATAAATATGTAATATATATATTTTAGTTTAGTAAGTGTTAATACCAAGCCAAAAATCTCTAAAGCTGTACATGCCACACACAGTTGTCAAAGTGTCCATACAGACAGCAACTTTATAACCCATATTATTAAAGCCTCTCATTTAAATGCGCATGTTTCCTTACATGGAATGTGTGTGTGAATGGGTGGATGACTGGATATGTAAAGCGCTTTGGGGTCCTTAGGGACTAGTAAAGCACTATATAAATACAGGCCATTTACCATTTACACAGCATAAACGGAAACATTATTTTGCCATGGTGGTAATATGTTTTAAGACTCTCAGGTGATTTCCCAAGGTTTAGTCATGGCTTTATGTCCAATTTTCCACTTGATTTCAAAATTAAGACATGGTTGCAAGCTATTTCCGTTGGCTAATTGGCATGCAGAAAAATTTCCTAACGACAGAGAGCAAACTGAAGAGGGATCAGGTGACAATCTTGACAGAGCGCCCACGTGAATTCCTCTGCTGTAATATCCCACAGTGAGAGACTGAGAAAACCGACATTAAACAGCGGCAACCAGGTAACGATCTAAGTGTTTAAAACCATAGCAACAGAAAACTTAATCACTCAATAAAGAGTTTGCTGTGATAACATCATGGTTATTGCTTCACAGTTGCATGCCTTCTGCAAGCAGTCAAGCTGCAGTTTACATCTGTATCTGTCTGCACATGACCTCTTAGTTATCAAATGTCAATACTTCATGAATTTATTGCAGATATTTGTCTAAATTTTACTCACAAACCTTTTTCCAGCAGCCATTCTCACATGAAATAGGTGATTAAAACACCACTGAAGGTTTGTACTGTTTAGGTACAATGCTTTAATTTATGTGATTCATGTGTGTTTATCTATCATTTCGTATTAAAATGGCTGCTGTAAAAACAGGCTGTTCACTTATGAATTCTTGAATTATGTCCAAAAACACTTCGTAAAGTTGTGGTGAATTGTTTCCGAGATGTCACATTAGTGAGAACGAGCTGGACAGGCAATCTCAAAACACGATAAAACTGACATATTAAAGCATGTATTTAGTACAAAGCAGTATATAGCTTCTCTGTTTCAAAAGCTACACAAAGACAAGATTTAAGTAACAACCAGATTTACTCCTCCCCTCTACCACAGTGTTGTGATTAGCCTTTTACAACATTTGTATTTTTCATACAAGACACACATTATCACCACAGAACGAATTTAAATTCAAAACAGTGACAATAAAGCACCTTCACTTAACTAACCACAGCAACATTCATTGAACTGTACACTGTAATGACACAGGCTACACACACAAATGCACTGAGAGTCCAAAGTCAAAGCAACTGTTTGTTTTAAGACAATCTTCTGCTTTCGGGAGAGCAAAGCTTCAGCGTGTCAATGCCGAGCCACAAATATCAATATCCAGATAACTGCCATAGCAACTGTATTTGCTGATGGATGTCTTAAAGTAATAATGACTTTAACAAAACATGAAAATGTATTAATTCTTATTAAGAAAGCCAGTGAATACACTTAAGAGCTACATGGGTTAATAAAGTCTTGGCAAAAAGTGTTACAGATATCTTACAACAAAATAAAAAATAAATACATAAATGCAAAAATAAATAAATACTGTAAAAGCTGATTTAAACTGCTAATATAATAGTATCCCAACTAAAAATCCAGTTTTAAGTGAAATGCGACATCCTCAATGCTTTCTAAACACTAGAGCCTTCAATCTAAAATATATTTATTCTTTTCTGCATTTGTTGCTAATGCAGATTATTACATTTGATAGACAATATATAATTACCATTTTGTGCAGATGACAGATGTTATTTTTACAGTGTTGCTAATTTGGTACAAACAGAAAAAGCAATAAAGTGCAACGAAGCAATGACGAGACCAACCTGTGACCAGAGACTGGCATTTTTATGTTGCATGACAACCATGCAAACTTAACTCCACTCATTCTCGACGAATGAAATGGCGTCCTGATCTGAAGGTTTTATAATGTTGATGCTGATGAAATGAGGGTAAATGTGATGTAAACTCCTCAGAGATTGTCGATACATCTGAGGTTAGCTATGAGCTATGCAGTTTCGGTCTAATTTCCTACTAATAGTGACTAAGGCTGGCATGCAGTGAAGTTCATTAAAGAGACTAGTTCTTCTTATATCTCAATTTAAAACACTACATGCAAGCACAATAAAATTTATGCAGTGGGGGCGACGGAAGAGATGGATCACATCATTTTTATTGCCATAAAACTGGAATCATAATTAAAGATTTTAGTGATGGGTGACAGGGAGCAAGCAGCATGCCAAAGTGCTAAAAGCCCACCATCCGGCCATTCCAACAGCCAAAGCAGAGCAGGACACTGCGGCAGTCCCGGCGATTTGCTGGCCTCAACATGGCCAGCCACTTCCCCCAACACTCCCAATGTTGTGACAGTTCAGAAGCTTTAATCCGGTATTCCCGTTTCCCCGGACACACCTCACTATTAAACAAAAGGAAATAGGAGGAGGAGAAGAGAAGCCATGCAGGCTTTAGCTCAGCTCATCAAGTAAAAGAACAGAGCTACAAGAGAAGCAAAGGAAGAACAGAGAAAAGCAGTCATTTCCTCCGTAGCGAACAGAGACGAGGCAGACACTAGCTGCATCGTCTCAGTCAAAGGAAGGAGTCTTCTAAATTCCTTGGTAGTGAAACGGAGTCCCCTGTCAGTCAGTCCTTTACAGTCACACACATGGGCTCAAAGACAAAAACACCAACATGCCCTCCACTCTCGCTGCACACAACCATCAACAGACCACACACCCTGATATGTGAAACCTTTTCCTCTTGTCCGTCTTTATGTCCGGCATCCATCACTGAGCAAGCAACCGTGACTGTGTGTGTTTGTATGGAAGAGTAAGAGCGAGAGAAGGGTGAAAATGAAGGGTGCATGCATGTATGCATTAGAGCGAAACGCAGGCTGTCTGGGGCTGTTTGTGTAATAAACCAATAAAGTATGGGTGGGCGAGTGAAGAAGCATACTGTATATTATAACAGAGAGAGAGAGAGAGCAGCAGAGAGTGGGAGGCAGGGGATAATACTTGTCTGGAGCTTTACTTCTATCTACTTCTTTCCTTTTATCTCTCCTTTACAAAGAGATGTGAAGGGACCAGTGAAGTTCAGACAGTCCTCAAAACCATCCCAAAGAAGTGGCAGCAAACCCACAAATAAAACAGTAAGTATTCCCCCCCCTCCCTTATATGACCCCTTTGAATACTCCTAAATGGATCAGCCTTCTCTGTGCAAAGGAGTTTTAATGTGTCCCTCTTGATTTTGTTGCTGTGAGAACAGGCGATTAAACAAATGTATTATTCATCGAGAGCGGCACTTAACGTCCCCACATTTAGCACGACTTTTCCCACCACCAACACAAACACACCCACACATAAAAACACAAATGGATTTGCACAAAAACTACCTCTGACCAGCTTAATTTTGCCACGGTGATATACATATAATAGCCATTTGCTTTTGGGGTGTTTAAAAGCTGGAATCGTTAGTCACCCCACATTAAAGCAAATTAAGAGTTGTTAAATACTGATTATTAACTTGCCCTGTATGAATTTATAAAAGTGGCACACAAAAAAAAAAAAAAAAAAAAAAAAAAAAAGAACGCCACAAAGTAGAAAAGGGTGACCTTCAACGATTTACACTGAAATGCACTGCTATCACACTGATGCTGGAAAGATGCTGTTATGTGTGTGCTCTATTGTTGCGAAGAAGTGTTGAGGACTAGGACAGAAAAAGAACCTACAAATGAAATATTTATATTTATAGCACATGTTTTAGAGTTTCAGCAGAAACTTTAGTGTATGCTAGTTAGCCTGGAAACACAGACAACAATATTCCACATAGTGTACACTGCATGATGCAAGTCCTTCTTTTTCCAATTGGGAGCAGTACAAACACTACAGTAATGCTGAGGTGGTGCTTCATTAAGCTCACTGAGGTTGCTGTGGGTTACAGTTCAGACATAACTTTGAAATACTCTCACACCCTTGTTAATGGACTGCTGACCTCAGGTTACTCACACCCACACTAAAAACCATCCAGCAGGACTCACAAAGTGAACTGACAGCACTCTTCGGTGGAGAAGCACGGCTTATGAGAATTCATGAAAAAGTGAATGTTTTTTGAATGGTGCGTGTTCACTGCGCTACAATAAGAACCACTATAAAAACAAGTCTCTTACATCATTTTGGCATGGACCATGAAATGAATGTACCACTGCAGTTTAAAGAAAGGCAGTAGTAAGTTAACAACAAATCTCCATTCAACTTCAGGAATGTCAGTCTGTCCAGTTAGGAAGCATGCTGTTCAAGTCAAAGTATCAATAGATGCACCGGAGAGGCAACAACCCCCCCCCCAAAAATAGATTTCCAGCTGGTGGCCTCTTTCCTTGTCACTTCTGAGGAGACAAGATGGTACAACAAGAGATCTAGACAGGGCTGTAGAAGGTCATCAACTCTGCAGCAGGATCTGCTCCTTTATGCAATGACAAACAGATGGAGCAAGCCCTTAACATGGTAAATGGTAAATGGCCTGTATTTATATAGCGCTTTTCTAGTCCCTAAGGACCCCACAGGGGTTTTTTCTATCTATTCATGCCCCCATTCACACACTGGTGATGGCAGGCTACTTTTTAGCCACAGCCACCCTGGGGCGCACTGACAGAGGCAAGGCTGCCGGACACTGGCGCCACCGGGCCCTCTGACCACCACCAGTAGGCAACGGGTGAAGTGTCTTGCCCAAGGACACAACGACCGAGACTGTCCAAGCCGGGGCTCGAACCGGCAACCTTCCGATTACAAGGCGAACTCCCAACTCTTGGGCCACGACCTCTAGAGGATTACTCGTGTACATGTTTCTAACCAAACTGTCAGAAACAGACTATGAGGGTGGCATGAGGGTCCAGTGTCCTTTAGTGGGACCTGTGCACCATGCCGCTCATATGGCTTTTGCCAGAGAACATGAGAACTGGCAGCTCCACCATTGTCACCCCGTTCTCTTTACAGATGATATTGCAGGCATGTGCCTAACAACTATTATCACGCCACGTGGTATGGTGTCATGACATTGGTTATCGTCTTACACAGACCACACAGTTTTGGGGGAGGAAGCTGTGAACGTGTTTACATAAAAGAGACAGTGTTTTCTCCAGATGACCAATGAGGAATAGGGTTAGAAAAAAATGTATCGAATTTAAAATGTATAACCTGCTGTTACGCTTAAACTTTACTTGAAGTAAGTAAAGGACAAGTATAAAAAAAAACAAAAAAACCCCCCAAAAAAACAACAACACTAACTTAAATGACTTACTTGAAAAAAATCTTTTAAGGTTAACAAGTGCTTTAATCAGCCGAGACACTGAGTGAGACACACAATCAAATGAATACCTCCGGTAACTTTGTAACTTTTGCCCCAAAACTCAGAGTTAAACCTTAAGTTCCCTGACTAACCCCACAATCCGCTTCCAAGTAGAGGCCTTGGGGCAACTGTGTATCAACAGTCTGAAGTCATGTGATCCGAAGTTACACACAGTCTCAGCCTTATAAAATGAAGGTCCAAAATACCAACACACACACACACCTAAATACAACTTTTCAGACACTACCTGAACCATATCCAATTTGTTTTACAAACTTTATGCTCAGAGGTGATATACCAGTAACCAGATGTCCTTGCAGAGAAAACAGCTGCCTACTATGTAACAACATCCCCACATCAACCCCTCACTCTTCAGATTCCTCACATTCCCAGGGTAAAGAGCTCTCAGTATGTGTGTATGGGTCTGATTCTTGCCCTGCCACACCCTGTTCACTAAGAAAGGAAACAGATAAAACTCAAAAAAGGGAAAAAAGAAAGAAACAAGCCTTGAACTCAAATTCAACTCCAATGCTGAAAAAAAAAACAACCCCCCAACAACACGGACAGCAAAACTATTTTTAAGTGATTACATCAACAAAAAAGGAAGAAAAGCTAACACAATACTGCTTAAGAAACACTTTTCTGATTCTCAACAAGCTCCTGCTGTCTCTGATGACAACAGGAACTGAAATCATGTTACCTAAAATTAATCTGTCAAGGTAATGCAGCTCGCATGCAAAAATAATATAATCCCAAGAAAGTCTGTATGACAGGCAAACAATGATCTCGAAAGAAGCTAAGGAGAAAGTTTATTTTAAAATATGCAGAAGAAAGAGAAAAATCACCAAACTGCTCACCTTATGTAGTTCTATCGACTCAATCCACTGGAGTCTGTGCTCGGGATCTTCGGCTCTGAGGTACCAAACGCTGTCGTTCACGCTGACATCAAAACGACACTCGTCAAACTCATGAGGCTGTGCAGAGAGAAGGCAGAGCGCATGGGTAGTTATTAGAGTGCATGAGTCAGAAAATAAAATAACCAGAAATTTGAATATCAAAATACAAATTTCAATAACATTTTCCCTTAATGAATAACATTTCTAAGGAAAGAGCAAAATCCCGCTTTAGCACCTCTCTGTCTGTGGCAAAGGATTACTAACAATGACACATTCCAGACACATATGGACTTAATCAGCCACAGAAATGCATATGCCATGGAATAAAGACGGATTTTAATTAGAAGATGATGTCTTGAGCCTGCTGCCGTAGCCCTTAACAACCGTAGTGGAGCAGCGCTACATAAAACAGATTATTCCAGCACACTGTCACCTGACCCAAGGTCATCATAAGATTTCCGTCAATTTCTCAGCCAAGTCTTTCAACTATTGCACTTCCACATTCTACAACACACCCCACCCAGCTCCAGCTACTAACCGCCTCAGGCACCAAAACATGTGCAACAAAGAATTCCCTCCTTTCCTCTGAAACTGGAATTTGCTTACAGCTGAGAAGAGATCTGCAACAAGTAAGACACAGTGGGGTTCAATCTCTGTCCGTCCCCACCCCCATTTTCCCTATTCAGCAGTGTTCAGAATACAGCTGCTCTGTCAGCTGACAAAATCGTATGCTGCCAAAGTTTAATTAGATTTGCTGAATGTTGCTCATGTGCTGTCTTATTTGCAGCCACTGACAACAGCAACACACAACTCTGGACATCTATTGTCAGCCTGCAAAACTTTATGTAACATTGTAGTAATGCTTTAACGCTGGTATTGCATTTCACAGCTTGTATATTTAGAATGGGCACAAGCATGGGGTGGATTTTTATGACCCTTAAATGCTTTTTACTGAAGTTCCTAACAAAATTAGCGCTGCCGTATTCCCTTACCAGAAACAGTCGGATATGAAAAAAGTGCTCCTGTTTTAAATTTTCACTATAAAGGTGTGTGCAACTTTGTGCCCATCCAGCCATGATTATAGCTTTGACAAATCCAGTTTATCTTGCACTGCTGCATCAGGCACAGACCATAAACCTTCAAACTTAACAATGAAGTTTATAACACTTTCTCTATGACTGGAACGTTCTCTTCCCCTTTGCGTAAGCACAGCTGTATCTACACGGCATTAGCTTTTTTTTTGTTTTTCAAACGTGTACATTTCTTCACAAAAAGTCTTATCAGTCCACTGATAAGACTTAGTCATTGTCAGATCCTAACTTTTCCTTCTTGTGACATTTTACAACGCATCTGTGTGCATCAGATTAATTTAATAATATTTAATACAAGATATACAAATATTAAGTATTACTTATACTAGATTAAGTCTTAAAACTGATAAATGGTGGGAAAATGCAATGACATGTACAATCAATGGGAGCTTCTGGTGTCGGTCTTTACTTACAAGTTGTGTATCAGTGTGTAGCTGTTACATGGGAGCTAAGAAGCAAAGATTTGTTTGTGCATTCCTGAGTCCTTAGACCCCGCTTTAGTGGAAAAAAAAAAATAGAGGCAGGGAAAAGTTTGGGTCATGTTGCTCCAATTACTTGTGAGCATGTGTAATAAAACTGTGTACATTCTTGGTTTGGCTACTATAGCGCAATTACAAAACAACCGTGCTCCATTCAGGTCTGCACAAGCATAGGAACTGATATTATGTTCACACCAACAAGCAGCAGGACCTCACTGTGACCTTCTTAAGTTGTACTTTTAAAAATCGTGTAATCCTATTGAACACAGCTGCGCAAATTACAGTAAAACCAATTGTTTGGCTTCTGTACTTGTATGATCAGAGAGAGAGAGAGAGCAGTGAATATTTAACCAGGGTGGTAGGTCTCAGTTTATCTGACTAACAGGAGGCCAGAATAGGAAGAATGTAGGTCCAACCTCTACAGTGTGTGGTCAAAGCTTGCATCTGAAACCCTGGGCAAACGCTAATTTATAGTAGATAACAAGGGCCACGAACAATTGATAGCGCTATGATCACTGAAGCAATGTTCCCTTGGTATGCTCAAATATCTATCTGTAATCTCAACACAGCCTCAATATAAGTTAATGTTCACCTTTCTGTCTTAGAGGAAAATGGAGAGCGTGTGCTAAGAATAAGAAGAGATGGGATCAAAACAGGGAGACCTACTAGAGAAACAACTATCCTCTTATGAGCCCTCACTTACTGAAATGCTGAACAGGTGCTAAGCTCGCTGTGATGTTGGCCAGTTTAAATACTTACTGTGATGACTGCCTTGCTGAGGCACAAAGAGCCCCTGCAGCCGTACTCCCGTTCATCCTCCGACTTGTAGTAACTCAAAGTATTGTTTTTCAACACAACCCATCGGTCCTGCCACCCGTGTATGTAATTTGTCCACTGTAACCACACAAGACGTGAAGTACACAGTTACAAAGCTGCGCTCAGCAGGTGATCTAGTGCAGCAACACTTGCACACCGATTAAATTAAAGTTACCTTGCTTAGGACGCCTCCAAGCTCCAGGGGCTGCCCGGATTCCGGGTCCACATCCTCATCCGAACTGGACGATGAACTCTTCTCGGACATTTAATTCCAAGTTTACAAGAAAAGTTGAATCTGATCGTATCAGTGCAACCACGTAGCTCGACGCTAGTTGCTGGATTCGTTGAGTTAAAATACGGTTGCAGAAACGTTCTTCAACTTAAGGTCTGCAAAATAACGTTAATTGGCCATTAATGGAGAGTACAAAACAGCGTCTAGGTGTCGTAATATACCTTAGGTCACTGACAGACTTCAACCGAGTTAGCTTGTCTGGCCACCACCTACTCTGGAGGTGACAGCTGGATCTGATTTTCTCCGTTTTGCGTGCTTTGTTTTGAAACTGACGTCGTATACCACTGAGACTAGCTAACTAAGTTAGCGGTGGCTATCAAATGACGCAACTAGCTAGTATTACATTAACTAACAACTTGTGGTTGCGCTCGTTAGCTATCTTAGCTGCAGTCCATAAGCTCCTGCTCGACATGGAGGCCTTCGGGGAAACCACTACACATCAACTTCCATCTGAAAATCGACGAGCAGCGGACTGAGTCTCTGCTGTGGTTCCGCAATTCAGTTAGCAGCAGCGGAGGACTTTCGGGTCGAGGGGGGAGGAGCCGCAGCCACGCTTTACTGTGTACGACCGCCGGTCACCCCCAGACCGGAAGTTATACGTGTTTGAATAAAATTAAAAGCTGGATATTTTTTTTAAATCAAAAGTTTCAAACATTGTATCACAAATAAATAGGTATTATAAGTATTTCAAACGGGTTTATAAGATTTACTGTTAACGTGTGTGCTTGCTTCAAGTTATCTCACTAGAACTTGTTAGTGATATAATTAGTATATAATCTAAGATAAGAAGAAAGAATAAATAAGAAAAACTATTAATAAAGTTGCCAAAATGGGAAATGACATTTCTCTAGTTAAAAGTAGTTACGTGTTAAGCATTTTTAACACCAAAATCAATCAGCTGATCCAGGCTTTGATCATCCAGGCTCTGCCCAATAGGATGATCTGTAGTGGGACGATAGATCAGATCAAAAATATGAAAAATAGAAATAACAAAAATAGAACAGTAGATATTGTCCACTGTTGGGTGTATAGAACAAAAATCTGTAATAACATGATTCTTCTACCTCACATACAAGCCACAGGAGGAGATTTTTTGTTACCCACAGCAAGAATCAGTCCAATCAAAAGAAGCGGTTTACATTTAACACAAGAAACCAGTAAAACTGGAATAAAAAAAATCTATTTGGCATGACTTCTGATCACAGGTAGGAATAGTTAACACGAATATGTTTTGTGTGTGTGCTATAGCACTCATGTTTCATGTAAATGTGACGCCACATAAATATTTACCTTGATATTTGTGTTGTGAGGATTTGTTTCGTTGTTTGCAACGAAACTACATTTCATCAATTTACTTGACCAGCAGATCCATTTTTAATTCCTCGTGTGAAATATGCCAAAGGGTTTCATAACATATTTGTTGGCAATCAGAAGTATCCAGTGTACTTTAAACGGACCGATAACAATCTAAGGTTAACTCATATCAGCAGAAACACTGCACAATCCCAAGTCATAAACTGTAAAAGCAAACTTTGAAGGGAAGGTACAATCCTGAAATGACGCTCTTGGTCTTTTAGTCCCGCCCATTTGGCTGATGACGTATGGACGCGGAAGTGCCGCCAAAAAAACCGCCGCCGTAGCTGTTTTCAACACTTGTAGAGACATGTTTGTCAGAAAGCTCAGTGACTTAATTTACAGCCACCGTGGCTCTTATTTGTCATTGAGAAACTCGGATCTGATCCAGCCCGGAAAGCCGCACATATGTGGGGATGCACAGCTCTGAGTTCTTCAGAAAACAGCCCAGTTCGTTATAACCTGAAGTGTACCTGCACTAAGTAAGTCATTAGGATGGAGAATGGGGTGGCATCCACCAAAGAAGAGGGCTTCCTCTCCAGAATGGCTCTCAATGACAACAAAGCTGGTATGGAAGGTCTTGACAGAGACAAGATCAATAAGATCATCATGGAAACCTCCAAGGTAAGTGCTCACAAATCAAAGACACGCGCATGACACACCTGAGGTCACATACCCGATAGTCATCTACACAACTGTCTCCGAGAGGATGCAAATAACCGAATGATTCGTTTTTAGAACACAAGCATGGATAATTTGTTGACGTGCCGTTCTGTATGTCTTTATGTTTTGCTAGGATGGATGGAAAATAAGGGCAGCAATATATTGAAACACGCACAAAAAATACATAGAAGTACTACATATAAGGCAATTCTAACAAGCATGAAATGTTTGACACCTTTATTCTCCAACAAAGCCTGAACTCTCTTAGCTAAGCTTTCTTGTCATTTCTTTAAGCAGTCTTCAGGAATAGTTCTCCAGGCTTCCTGGAAGACATTTAAAGCTCTTCTATGGATGTTGGCTCCTTTTAGATGATGCCACACTGTTCCATGCTCTCCATGACCGATAGTGTTGCATTGTGTGCTTTTTGTACCCAAGTTTTTACTGCACCGGCAGTGTGTTTGGACACAAGCCTTAATTCAGATGGTGTGAGAAATGAAGTTGTTGCTAATCACACGCTTTCCAGATGTTATTGTACGGTGGATTCAAATCCGATGATACTTTTCTGTGTTCATAATTTAATCAGTTTTAACTAGAAACCACGACAAAGCCTCCACCGTGCTCCACAGATGGCTGCACACATCCACTATTTAACCTTTCTCTTGACCACCTGCATACATACTGATGACAATTTGAACAAAAAATTTAAAATGTGGATTTTCAGTCCACTTCTTGTGTAATTTGACACACATGAGCCTTTTCTTCTAGTTTGCCTTCCTTAAGAATGGCTTCTCGACAGGCACCCTTCAACTGACATTATTTCTGATGATGCATTTTTTTGTAGAATTCTTATATCACCATATAAGTGTCATAATTCATTCCTTACAGTAATATGAATAGCTTTTGTATAATGGTGTTCTAAAATGTTATTTTGAAATATGTAGATGAGGCATTACATTGTTAAGTATGTTTCAGTTTGCAGTATTAAAAAAGCTTACACGTGTATGTGGACAGTTTCTCGCTGCTATAGTCATTGTGGACTTTGTGGGAGCAAAATCTAAAAATTGACTCTTTTTTTTCTTTTTCTTTTTTTTTCCCCCGGTTTACTTGGATGTATCTAGCTTTAACCAATAAAAGGCACAAATGACACTGTGGACAATATGAACCTCCATCCACTTTTGTAGATTGTATCCTGTTCCCCTTTGCGTCCACTATCCTCTGTGTAATGACATCCAGTCCTAAAAATAAATGAGCTACAGTAGCTTTTTATTAAAGCTGTAAAACAGAGTTGTTATAACTCCCCATTGTCCTTGTCCTTCCTGGGCAGGGATCTAAGTTTTACGAGAATGAGCTGAAGAGAGATCAGCAGGTGAACCAGCGCATTACGAAAATGATGCTACAGAAGGCACGGATCACAGAGCAGCAGTTAAACAAAGCACAAGCTCAGGTAAGATGTAAGGGATTCACATGGCCAAATCTCACTTCTTTTTCCAGAGGTGACCCGAAAATCACACAGACACAACTCAGGTGAGCTTCAAGCAACTGGCTTCTTTTCATTTTATTCTCTCTGTGTAGGTGGAAAAGGTTTCCACAGCGCTGGAGAAGAGTCGTGATCTAAGCCGTGTGATTGTACATGTGGACATGGATGCTTTCTACGCTGCTGTTGAAATGAGAGACTGTCCTGAACTGAAGGACAAGCCCATGGCCGTAGGATCCATGAGCATGCTGGTGGGTTAAAAACATTGCTATTGTGGCTAATGGACACGCCACAGATACTGACTATGAATTATGTCTGAACTCTGAAACAAGATATTAAAGGTTTATTTCAAATATAAACCACACTGCACTGAAATATAGTATACACATGCTCTCACTACTTTACAAACTACACGGAGATTAAGTATTGAAATCATGGCCATTTAAGATCCAGAACAGCCACTCTCTCTGTTTCATTCATATCGCCTCTTTTCCTTTCACAGTCGACCTCTAACTATCACGCCAGGAAATATGGGGTTCGAGCTGCCATGCCTGGCTTCATTGCAAAGAAACTCTGCCCCAGTTTAGTCATTGTTCCACTTAACTTTGATAAGTACAGAGCTGTGAGCAATGAGGTAAGCGCAATACCTAAAAACACACATGCAAACAAATTCTTTCAGTGGCTTGTTGCTCAACAGATGCCCATCTGTCTGTGCTTCTGTTAGATCCGGGAGATCTTTGCAGACTATGACCCGAACTTTCAGCCAATGAGCCTGGATGAAGCTTATCTAGATTTCACAGACCACCTGGAGCAGAGGCAGCACTGGCCAGAGTCCACACGTACACATCACTTCCGTGTCAGAGACATGACCACAGGTAGGGATTTGTTTTTCTTTAATATATACACACAAACACATTGATATTAAGTTTTATATATCAGGAATCCATTTAATTGTTGTGTGATTTATTTATTTTTTCCTTGTAAAGATGAGAAAAAAGCTGAGCCTTCCCAGGAAGCTGTGACAGAGGTGAGAGAGCTCTCCCCAGTACTGTTTGAGGACAGCCCAGGCTCCTCTCCCAGCCCAGTGGGCCCTGAAGGTGTGCATGCTCCTGCAGGTGATTTCGAGGTGTTTGGGACATCTGTTGAAGAGGCTGTGCGAGAGATGCGCTTCCGCATTGAGCAGAAGACGATGCTGACTGCCAGTGCAGGTGAGCGAGAAACCAGTCTGCTTTTAATTTAAAACACGCTCATTTTAACTGCATAACAGGGATATACAGTAATAAATCTCACATCCTGAGCTCTAAGCAGTCACTGAACATCGCTGATCCCTGTGCCATTGTTGAAGCTGCTGTCATTATGAATACCTATTTATTTATTGCTCTATTTATGATAGTTTACAACATATTTTGATACTACATTTTTATTACTTTTGTTTGACTGTACACCAAGTTCATCAGTTCATTCTAATCTAATGCAACCCTGACAAGTCTAGTATGCATATTTTGGGAATTATTGTGCATGCTTTACCAGCTGTTTGGGGAAAAAAATAGCCAATGATATTTTCCAATCTTCCAGGAATTGCGCCAAACATGATGCTGGCTAAGGTGTGCAGTGACAAAAACAAACCCAATGGACAATACAGACTCCCATCCACCAGAGAGGCAGTGATGGACTTCATCCAGAACCTTCCAGTTCGCAAAGTACAGTACCCATTGCTCAAATTAAAGCATTAGCAGAGCTGTGTGCTTGTAGTATATTGATTGACAATGTAAGATTTTTAGTATTTTTCTTTTTCTTTTACTGCAAAAGTGCAAATAACGTTTGAGTTTGGACTCGCTTATTTGCAAACCTCACTCCTCTGGGTTAGAGCTGAGACAACCCACTGCAGTATGAGGCTCATGGTTCATAATAGTCACAGTCTGTGGCTCAACTTGATAACAGAACAAAGTTAAAACTGCAGTTGTCACATATTTGTGTCTGTGAGCAGACATGATGGAGTCCATTTGGTAGAAGATACATCAGCTGGATGTTTTTCAAGGGTTTAATAGTAAACAGAAGATGGTTTTTAGAAGTAGAAAAACAAACATAGAAGTTTGTTTTTGGGCTCTTACATGTGTAATCCTGCTCTGTGAAAAAGCATTGGATGTGTTAAATAACCATCTGAAATAAGGTTTGTTAGCTTGATGCTAGAAGAGTGGCTTTTTAAAAAAAACAAAATTGATTTGTGATCTCAAACAAGAAACACAATTGCTACAATTTTTTCCTTTTTATCTTGTGTTTGGACTTTCTCCGGTGATTTAGTTATTGCTTTCTCCAGTTTATTTGTAGCCTGTTTAAAGCTACTTTCAGTTGCTCCCTTATTCACAACGGGTCTCCGCAGCGGGTATCTCTGAATATTTAGTTTTTACTCCAGAAATCCACGTGTTTCACGTTCAAAGGATCTGTGTCTGCTCCCAGAATCGAACCAGGGATCTTTTGCTTGTTACCTGAACGTGTTTGTTTTTTTCCTCCTAATTGTCTTCATTGATTTCTTTAAATAAATGTTAATTGTGAAGTTCTGAGTAGAATGCAGTATAAAGGTTTACAGACATGTTGTGGAGTCACTGTGAAACATGGCTGAAAGGCTAAAAACATGTTTATGTGCTTTTCTAGGTTTGTGGCATAGGAAAGGTGAGTGAGAAGATGCTGAACGCTTTGGGTATAAGTACCTGCTCCCATCTTGGCCAGCAGATGGCGTTGCTGTCATTGCTGTTCTCGGAGACAGCCTGGCATCATTTCCTGGAGGTTTCTCTGGGACTGGGCTCCACATATATACCCAGGTACTGTCTGCTTGCTTCATAACACTCAAGTACAACTGATCTCCAGAAGAAGGAGATAAAGCTGACTGTCTCTACTGTCACACAGGCATGAAGAAAGAAAAAGCATGAGCACAGAGAGGTTTTTTAACAATTTTAATTAATATTTGATAGTTTAAAAAATGGTTTCCTTCTTTCGGCTCTCTTCTAATTTCTCTGTCATACTCTCAATATTTACAGGACCTTTAAAGAACTGAGTAAAGTTGAGGAGCAGTTGTCTTTGTGCAGGGAGCTCTGTGAAGATCTAGCAGAAGACATGAAGAAAGAAGGTCTGAAGGTATTGATCAGTGTTATTGTAACCTTTAAACCCATATCTGTGCATATCCGCTGTATAAGAAGATTTTCTTTAACATCTTTTCAGCTACCTTGCTTTCATACATCAACTTTTTTCAGACAAGAGGCAAGTTAAAGGAAAAGCTAAACCCCTGACCCCTTCATTACAGCTGTGTCATCCCCCTGTCATCTTCTTTCTAGATCGCAGTGCCTCCTTCCATAGGGCACGAGCGATCACTGAATGATTTGATGGCTTAAAAGTTGTGTAAAGTTGAACACCTACACATTGTGGACCGACATGTTAGACGCCGCTCTCCATCACCATCATCGAAATAGCAAAAGAGGGAAAGAAAAATCAATTTCTTTTGAAAGTATGATGCTCTGTCGCTCCGATACATTTCCAGAAACAGGAAGAAGCTATTTTGGCAGCACATGGAGGCTCGACACCTTCCTAACACACAATTCTTATACTTGGCCTTCTTAGATTTACTGTGTCTCCAAACAGAATCTCGTACAGTTACTCTAACATGTTCATTCCCTTTTGAATCGATACAGTAAGGACTGGATGGCTTAGCACAACTATTACCCCCCCTACCTGGGTCCTGATGTGGCTTTGATAGCTGCAGGAAATGGAGGACCATTAAAGAGACCGAAGGGGGCTACTATCAGCTTTGAACATATCGCCATAAAAACTCACAAAATGGATTCTGACAAGTCAATCACTGATATGATTATACAGATTTCCATCTCTTTCCTGGTACTATTATTCACGTCTAATTAGAGTGCAGGCTGAAATGGCCGTGACTGTTTGCCTAATATGAATTTAAAGGCGTATATATATATATATATTTTTTTGTCTTCCTGGAAGGGTAAAACGGTAACACTGAAGCTCAAGAATGTGAACTTCGAGGTGAAAACCAGGGCAATGACGCTGCCGTGTGCTGTTGCCACAGTGGATGAGATCTTCGCTGTTGCTAAGGACCTCCTGAAAACGGAAATAGAAAATGAGAGTCCTCAGCCACTCAGACTGAGGCTCATGGGTAATTAGATATAACAATAAAACTGACATATCAATTAATATAACTAGCTTGAAATGAACCTAAATGATGTGTGACAAGCTTCATGTGGAAATAATAACACAGCTGGCATTCGTTTAGAGGTTTTCTCCGGATGATTTGTTTTTGTGCTTGTAGGTGTTCGAATTTCTGCCTTCGCTAGTTTGGATGATAAAAAGCCCTTGCAGAAGAGCATCGTCGGCTTTCTGCAGAGCGGCAAGGCAGACTGCTCTAGTTCTTCCCAAGGGATGCTTCAAAAACTGGGGAATGAGCATCTCTCCGATGCTTACTCCTTCCACACCTCGCCACTTATGTGCCCCCTAGTGGAACAGAAACACCAGAGACAAGAAGACCTTCCCTGGCGGAGTAAGCAGAGGCAGACAGAAGGAAGCCAGGCGACTGTGGGACTCCAGCAGTCTTTCTTTCAAAGGGCTCATGTTAGAAGACTGCAACTCGAGGCAGCTAATGCAGCCACAAAAAATGAGGGGAGCGGGGAAAACGCTCCAGTGATTGCTAACACAAGGACTCCGGCCACAGCAAGCGAAAACAACCATTTACCGCCCGATCTCTCAGAAAATCCCAGTCCTGTACAGGCACATGCATCTACATCAGCCTGTGAAGAATCAGAAACCCTCACATGTCCCGTGTGCTTCAGAAAGGTGGAAACAACCGACCTGAATGTCTTCAACACGCATATAGACCAATGTCTCAGCAACGCCTCTCAAAAAACAAACAATGGCACAGAGTCAGACACAGAGTCAGAGTCGGATCTAAAGAAGGACCGCGAAGAACGTGCAGCAGTGAACAAACTGAGGAGGCGGCACGAGGCTCAAGAGAAGAAGTCAAAAGTCAACCCTCAGAAAGGCCAGAGCAGCGTAAAAAAAGATTCTGTTCAAAAGGTTTCGTTGATTAAAGACGACAACAAAACTGCGACCTCGCAAGAGCCTCAGCCATCTAATAGCAAAGGGCCAGTCTTCGTTTGCCCAGTGTGTCAGCTGACCCAGGAGACTCATGACCTCGCTATCTTCAACCACCACGTTGACCTCTGCCTGAACCAGGAGGTCTTACATGAGCTGGGGAGACAGACATCATCCTCCATAAATCCATCTCCAGTTAAAAATAGCAAGAGCACAGGTAAGTGCGTGTATTAAACAAAGGGAACCTTGTTGTGTGTGTATTCTGAAAAAAATGTTTTTCATTACGATGCATGCAGTCACTACATGCTTCGGCTACATGAAGGTACTAACAGCAACCCTCTCTTCTGACAGAAACTATTCTGTCCTGATGACAGGAGCGATGCTGTTAGCCGAGTCTATAAGCTGTATGACAGCGGAGTTAACAGAAGGAATGTGTATTTGGGAAGGGGTCGGTGGCCTATGACCTTGTTATTTACAGACAGTGACACTATGTGAGACGTTTGTATTGATTCAGACCAGGAAAAGACATCTCATTTCACCCCATGGGGCTCCCTTTGCCCCGGGCTTGGAAATTGCTAAATCACTTTCTCACCTATTCATTTCCTACAATGAACTGCACCCCGGTTTCCTCTTAAACAAGCCTGCCTCAGAAATTGCACTCTTTATATCCCTGGTGCTGCGATTGTGCACCTCCTCAATGGAAGTCATTTTTATGTCAGAGAAAAGACAGCGGGGGATACATTATTTTTTCTGTCCATGCCAATAAGTGTCCCTTTCTGTTTGTAGACGGAGGACATCTTCTGCTAAAGCAAGCAAGCAAAGGCAAAATCAAAAGGTGAGACGGCTTGTTTACAAATCGCTTCACTGAATGCTGACACGCGATCTCTTCTTGTTCCATTTAGTGTGACTGAAGTAGCATTGAAATTTTATATGTATAAATAAAAGTATTCATTGTTGTGTGTTCTTTTTATGATTTAGACGGGACACGCCTTCGTCTCCTCCGTCTAAAAAGGTTAAAAGCCTCGGTCCTTGCAACACCATCGACAAGTTCTTCAGGTGACAGTCATTCAGGGGCAAACTCCAGCCTAGTGCGGATGAACTGAGGAAGTAAAAACGCAGCTCTTCTATTCCCTCGGCTTCCCTGCGCGGTTTTTATTCATCCTGCGGTCACTGCGCACAAAGCTTGTTAAGTTTGCACATAGAAGATGCTCCTAAAACATCTGGCTTGTCTGCTCTAAGCGATATTCAAAATGAAAGATGAAGACAAGTCCAATAATTCCTTTTAATGCATTTTTATTTAATGGTCAGGCTAGATATATATTTTTTATTTATCTTCATTAAGTTATTTTATTATGACATTGTCACATTTGTGTTTTTGTGTAGTGTATACCTTTAATAATGACGAAAAGAGATTTTTTTTTTTTTATCATTTAAATTGTTGCAATAAATTATTCTGCTGAAATCTCACTTTTAGGGACATTTTTTTTGTTTACACTCAACACTAATCACTTCTCCAACAGCCTGAACTGTAACCAAACAATGAGTGCTTCAAAGTAGTGAGGAAAAAAACGGGTTCTTGCTGTCAGCCATGAAACTGTACCACTTCAAGTTGTGTAAATGTGACTCGCCGCTTCCTTACACATACAGTACGTTTGTTTCCTTAGACAATCTTTTAACCAGCGTTACATAATAGAAATTTAAGTTAGACTATTGGTATAAATTCCTCATGTTACTTGAGCCATAATATAGCCACAGCTGTGCCACTGACTAGTCAAAGTGAAATGTGTCATGTTAAATAAACCTGTTACTATCACCGGGGATCTCTAGGGTGTGAGCTAGTAAAGTAAATACGGATCAGCCCTGCGGCACTAAAGTAAGGAGTACACTACCATACACTTCCTCGCTCTTGGCTCTATGAAGATCAGAACTTTGTGAAACTGGATAACACTGGCTTTCTTTACGGGTGTGCGATCTTTTTCCTCTGGAACTGAGGTAGACTGTTTTCAGGATATAACCTATACTGTTTAATACACAAAGTGTGGCTTTGTTGTAAGAGCCTCCAAATGGAAAAAAAAGCTATGGCTCTGAAGAGGATGATTGAGAAACATTCTCCTAAAAAGGAGAATCTGGACCCTCGAAAGTGGATAAGACCAGAGACTGTGAGGGGATTCAGTGACTTTGCTCTGAACAAGCATTCAAACAAAGAGACGGACAACAGTTTTGATGACGTAGAGATGTGTGAGTATCCAAGAACAGCCAATGATAAAGAGAGAAAAAAAACGTAAAAAAGAATAAACAAGCTTTTTGTGCTTTATATGACAGAAAAGACAGAAAGTGTAGTAAATGTAGCAGATTCAAGAACAGAGCACTTGAGTTTCTAACGTTTGTCACTGAAGTGAGGTGTGACAGTTTCCTTCCAAGGAAAAACACTGTATTTGCTATGTGGGTGTGTAGGTAGTAATGTTGAAAATCTCACCATCTTAGTTCACTTTACTCTATGTTGTGATATAATCCTGCTGTCTAATATGTATTAACACAATTAATTATGTATGAAAAAAGCCATGTATTAAGGCTTGTCTACTATGTTATGTAGTGCTTGAGGCTGAGAAGGAGTTTATCGAAGCAGCTAAGAGGAACGATGTGGAGACCATGACGGATCTTGGAAAAGGGTTAAATGCCAACGTAAAGAATGTGGTGCGTCTGAAAAGATAAATTATCTGCATTAGCCAAACAGACCCAATCACTAAATAAACTTTCATTAAACTGATAACATGTTGATTATTTTGTCTTCCTCAGCAAAACAGGACTGCCCTTCACTTTGCAGTAGCTTGCACAAACAAAGAAGCTGTTAAGCTGCTGTTACAGCGAAGGGTCAAAGTGGACCAAAAGGACAAGGTGGGAGGATTTTAAGATGTTAGATGCGAGGATTTGAGCCAAGGACAATATGTTATGTAATGTCTCCAAGTCGGCTACTACCATTTTGTGTTCTGTGTCTGACAGTACGGCGTAGCACCCATTCATTTGGCTGCCTGGTTTGGCAGTTTGGACATCCTGAAATTATTAGTGCAGGCTGGAGCAGAACAGAAGGCTGAGAACGAGGTGAAGTAGAAGGAAGAATTCTCCTCTATTGCTTCTCACTAACCAACAGAGATGAAATACCCTTAAACTGAGAAATGAATCCCATTGGGGGGTTTTTTGTTTTCCTTTTAGATTTTGCACAAACACCCTCTCAAAACAACACACTGCTATTCAGATATTTTATTATCTATACTATTTACACTTTTAATTTTCAGTAACACTTAATAATATAGCCTGCAACATCTCCTGTAATACCCCTTAAAGTACTATATACTTTTTCTGAGTTTACTGTGCAACTATACTGTAAATATTTGAAAGCAGTTGGTCAATTCAGAGCGTTTTAAAAAGACAGGACAAAATGTATCCTCTAAGCAATTTTAAATAGTAACGTCTAAAGTTACATTCCAGTTCTGTATTGGCTAAAATGTTTATTTTGCATTTGTTTCAGGAAAATCAGTACAGGTATTACAATAAAAACAACAAAAGAATTTTGAAAGCAGTTGACTCAGTAGTTGGCGCCCCCCCATCTAGTTTTGTAATATGTTTATAATAACCTTGGTAATGTCAAACAATATTATTGAGTAGCCTAACATCCTAATATTGCCCCGACTGCTTGAAGAGTTTGTGTGTGAATCTATGGTCGGCTGCCCTTCCTCAGAAACCCTGATGCTTCTCCCAGAAAACTGAATTTGAATTGCAAAAACTGAGTTTGAGTTATGAGAACTGGATTTTAGTTCTGAGAAACGAAAAGTAATAAAAGTAATATGGTGTGAAGTTGATTGATTTTAATTTTGTAAAGTTTCGAAATTCAGTTTCACAAATACATTTAAGCTTAATCTGTGTAATTCACATCCATATGTAATTATATGAGTTGAAAAATTCACATCAAATTATAAATAACTAAAATGTAATGTTTAGTGGCACATATTTCTGACAATGCTATAACCATAAAGTATTTCGACGTTCGAATTTAAGTATAATTTGTTTAATTTTAAATATACCCTCTTGTTCTCTCGCACCTGTTTGTAAGTTTTCAAGTGCGCTAAATTTCAAGGAAATTAAACCACAAGCTACACGTTGTAGTTTGTCCATTTTTGCTTTCGTTATACTGTATCTTTTACACTGTGGCTTTCCATTTTCAAATACGGTTCAAGATGAATTTGGTTTGCATTGTAAATTCTCAAACAGCGCCCTGCCTGATTTAACAGAAAAAGTTATTTCTTTGTTTCAGGAAGGACTCAATATTTTGCACTGTGCTGCCATCAACAACCATACTGAAATCGTAGACTACATTGTAAATGACCTGCAGATGAAAGAACTTGACAAGGATGACCTGGTATGCAACTTGCACAAAACAATTGTGTGGCAAATTTCATTTTGCATGCACTACATGTGATTACCTGAGCCTCTTTTCTTGTGTTTCAGTCAGGACACAGAGCATTTGCACTGGCAGCAGAACACGGGTGTGTTAAGATGTTACAGGTGCTCATGGAGCCATACAACATGGCCACCATGAAGCCCAACAAGGTGTGCATGAGGACTTATTTGTGCGATTTTGCTGCATCTATTTCCGAGTATATGGCTGTTTATGCTCACATGTGCCTTGAGTGCACATTTCAGTGTCACACCTGCAAGAAAGCTCAAAGTCAAACACTCTTTGATGCAAGCTGTTTCCCTCCCTCCCTTCTGCCAGAGAGGGGACACGCCCCTGCACTTAGCTGCCAGGAACGGCCACTTGGATGCCATCCAACTGCTGCTGCAGAGCTTTGATACTCGGGATGAAGTCAATATGGTAGACAATCAGTGCAAACATCCTCTCTATCACGGTTTGGTTTGTGACAGTGTGAGCTCAGCGGCTAATCCACTGCTGGATGCTGGCTCCACTTGGGATCAATTGAGATGAATCAAACATCTACCAGTTAGTATAATGACACATTTAGCTTTCTGGATCGAACTTTGGCAGGTAACAGGTAAACTGAACATGATAAATGTGTTCCTTTGTATTAGTACTGATGTGGCTTAATGATGCATTAAAGTAAGAGATAATTACAAAACCTTACCCCCCAAAAGATCTGCAGTAACTAATTTATTTGCTGGCATTTAATTGAATGATCCAAGCCAACGTTCCCTTAGTGTAAAGAAATTCTACTTTGTTATAACTAATAATAATAATAATAATAATAATAATAATAATAATAACTTAAAATGTTAATTATGTTAGAAGAATTTTCCATTTGCATCATTGCTGACGGATGTTCTGTGCTGCAGGATGGTGAGACTGCTCTGTACCAGGCTGCAGACCACGGTCAGGAAGAATGTGCTCAGGTCCTGCTGGAGGCCGGTTGTGACCCTAACATACTCACAGTGGTACGTTCAGGCAGTATACCCGGCCAAGTTTTACTGAACCAGTGCAAGCTAAGAGAAAAATACACACATCAAATACTTACAGTAATCAATGTTCATAACATGCAAGTTCAGAAAATCATGTGTTTTCTTTGGTAACTTTTGTTTGTGTACAGGTGTATTTTCTTGGCGTTTTTTGGTACTGTGTAGATTCAAATGACTAAATACCTTTTCTACTGTTCTGCTTTTAACCGTACTACTAATATAATATGCATTATGGTGTTTATCCTGAAAAATATGTTATAAACAAAATCAGTTTTTAAAGATTCTTCTAGACAGTACAACTGCACTCACTTTGTACTCTTTGTAGGCCAAATGCAGCGCTCTCCATACAGTTGCAGAAAAAGGAGACGCGGCTCTTGTTCAAGTTCTCTTACAGTACAATGCCCAGGCGGACTTTCAAAATCAGGTAAGTAAACAACCAGATAGGAGGCAGTGGCAGAGTAATCCATCTTTTATGAAGCATAATATTATTGCTCTCAGGATCTAGAGACACCTCTCCACCTGGCAGTGAAGAACAGTCACATCCCTGTTATCTACTACTTATTGGAGGCTGGCTGCAATATCAATGCCACAGATAAGGTACAAGCTCCTGCCTAAGACAGTAAAATAAAGCATCCATGAACATAATGTAGACAAACTAATTCCTGCGTATCGTTATGTCGTGTCATGCTTTGGACTGTTAGAGGTCCCAGACAGCTATGCACATTGCTGCTGAGACTGCCAAAGCTGAGGTTGTGGAAATGCTTCTTAAAGCTGGGCCTGATCTAACAGTCAAGGACCGGGTAAGATGCATTTGTCATATTAATAAAATTAAACTGTATACTAATGCTATCCAAACAGCAAAAAAATGATAATTAATGTAAGCCTTTGTCGCAGCATGATACATTGAAAATACAAGAAAAATCAAACTAAATGCAATCTCTTGCGGTTCTAATTGAATTTGTTTTTCACTGTACATGCTGGATTCGGAGTAGCAGGGTAAGACTGCTCTGGGTGTTGCAGCCAGAGCAGATGAGGTAAACATTGTGGACATGATCATCAAAGCAGAACGATACTATGACCAGAAAAAGGTGAGGGGATAATCAAATGATACTTGTAACTTTCACGAGCATAATCCATTCGCGATGCTTTGAAATCAATAATTACTTTCACCATGAATGATTCAGTGTCACATCCTCGATTAGCTGAATCCCCTCTAATTCTATTAAAGCATTCACTGTAAAAGTGATTCGGAGCCCAGAAACATTAGACATACGATTTATCATCAGTTTAATTAAGAATATGCCTTATTCTCCTTCATTATTGATTTTCAAAATGTTTCACTCTGACATTTATATTGCTAATCATACGTGTTAGTGTCTTGCCAAAATTTTCTTCCTGTGCCCCTCTGTTGTCTGGAGAGTGTGGCCTTTATCAGCCTGCTGACATGATTTAATTGCCCTTTCAGGCTAACCCTGAGCTTAATGAGATTGTTCGCACCGAGCATGCACTGACGTTCAAATTTGACCGCCGCAGTGAGAACAAGGAGCTGTATTCGATGGCCTGGCGCCTGGCGTACAAGCTGCTGAAACCAGGAGACTGGAAAAGACTGGCAACACACTGGGACTTTACTCAGGACCAAGTGTCTGCCATCGAGGAGCAGTGGACAGGTGCCATAACTCACACACTGACAGGGCAGGTTTCTGCTGTGCATTTGGCAACCCTCTGAAAATCTAACTTAACCTTCTTGAGTCAAACACATTAATTAAATACCCTGAAATCTTAGGTAAAAAAATGAATATCCCAGTATGACATTGAAATTTTTACAGCTTATTTTCCAAGTTGTAATTTGGTATCTTTAGGGTATTTTTTGCAGGTTGACCTTTTTTTCTGAACTTAAAGGGTTGTGCGTTTACCTGCAGGTCAGCACAGCTATCAAGAGCATGGGAACAGAATGCTGCTGATCTGGCTTCATGGGGAGGAGCTGGCTCTGAAGGCCCCTGCTAAAGACCTCTACCAGGGCCTCATCTGCACTGGGAACACGAAAGCTGCAGGTACACTCTGTTAATAAGTACGCCGATAAACAGAAATTTATGTCTTCTGCACCGCCTGTTCCAAAGTTTTACTTCATCAAATGTTCGTCTTTCAGATAAGATTCGACTGGAGGCAGAGCAAGTCAGCAGTAAAAGATGTACCATTTCATGAAGAGGAACACTGCAGTATTTACACTGTTCGCATCTCTACATGACTACTGCAGTGAAATAATTTATTTTAAAAATAACGTTGTGCGTCACACAATTAGCATATAGCTTTGGTTTCGTCAAGTAAACAACATGTGCTGTTGGATGGTCGCCTTGCAGTACACTTCAGTACACAGTTATCTGTGCACAATTTAAAGCAAAGTAATAAATGTTCATTTTGGAATTCTCTGAACTTTTGTTCCATCTGTAATAATTACAAATGAAACACATTCACATTTAAAACTCTAGGGTAATAAAAAAATATATACATACATATATATATATAAAATGGCCTTCATATCAAGACAGAAAATTCCATCAAGTTGGATTTTTGCATAGCTGGTCTTAAGGAAGATCTTTGACATATGTGCGTGTCATCAGTCAACTACTTTGATGGAGTGTGTGTGACAGGTGCTGCTGTGCGTTCTGGAGGAGGCTCTGCCTGCAGTGGACATGTGGCCCTTTTGGGAGGAGCTTGGAAATTTAGCAGCTGTGGCTTGCCCAATGGTGAGCTAAAAGAAAGCAAAAAACAAACAAAAAAAACCCCGTTTAAATTGCTTTTCTAATTTACATAAACAAAGTTGCATTTGAACAATGTGAAAAATAAAGGGTACCTTTATAAAGTTAAGTGATTTTGCTTATAGAAAAACAAAAATCAAACAGCACAAAAATATTAAAGTCTGTTGTTTTAATTCCTATGATGTAGGCATCTTCTCATGCACCCCTGGACTGCTTCCAGCATACCTGATTTTATTTTTTTAAGATCAGTCCGATTATCACCATTTGCACTGGGAACTGAGATTTCCCCACTGACCAAAAAAACCCCCCAAAACATCAACTTTTGTTTCAAGGTGACAGAATTTTTATTGGTGATGAGAGTTTGGGCTTGGGCTAAAACCCAAAGACCAAACTGCAGTTTCCAGTATAAAACTTTGGTGCTCTGGTGAGTCCTCGAGAGTCAGATTATCAATGCAGACATCAACTATAAGGTCCTGGAGAAACCAGCTGATGTGAAAAATAATGCAAATTTAAGTATAGGGTTTAAGTGCAAAGTCACTTGAAAACCCTAGAGGGAGCAGTCTAAAAGCAAGAGCTGTGCTAGATGTGGTCCGAGATACGCAACAACATGACCTTGAAGCTAAAACTGTGCAAAGATTCATAAGTATATGACTGCAAGACTCGTAAAGGAACAGTATCGATGCATCACATCACATACCTGCGTAACAGGATGATGCCGTTCGACTACCACAGAGCTCATGGGTGGAGCCACTCCCATCACCTGCAGGCTGCTACGTCCCACCTTACTGATCTCATGGCGCGCAGTGACACGAGCCGTTACAGTCTTTGAGGATTTTTGTTGACTTGCTGTGACGACACGAGTACCTACCTAAAACAAGCAATATTTTTAGTGTTATATACAAATGTGATTTTTGATGAAGAGCTTTAGATGGCACAGTACAGACAACAAAGCAGGACATAGATTCAGCTGCACACTAACCTTTTTGTGGGAACTTGCAATTCCCCCAAGAGGGAGTGAGCTGTGCACCACCGTAGTGGGAGGGAGTGCTTCTTCTTGGGACATGGGGGCACCAGAGCCCATCTACAAATAAAGGCAACAAGTGAACACAGGATCAGGATTTGGGATTTAGAGGAAGTTAGTCATAGTGCAGCTAATTTAAACAAAAAGTATAACAAAGGAAATTCAAGACTGCTCTACAAATTTTTCTTTTTTAGGGCAATCACATGATTTATATGTGAAGCCAGAATTGTCTGCGACATAAAGTAATAAATAATCAAAAGAACAAAATGATCCACGTGAAAGGACATGCTTAACATTCAATAAATACATTTCAAGAACCACGAGTGATTTGGAAAGACACTGTACTATGGTGTGTTTTCATTATAAATTAACAGTGACTTGCCACATCATCTGCTTCACTGTGCGACGGGCCTGGGTGGTCAAAATGGACTGGACTGAACTGTGTGGAAGAGGTGGCATATGGCTGGAGCTGAGCCATGGCCGAGGAGCCACGCTCATCCTCACGAGGCAGAGGAACTACGACACAAAAAAGAAACCTTCATTGAGTCATTAGGACTCAGTAATAACTCATTTTTATTGTAGTTACACAAAAATCCCCCTTTAAACTGGAAATCCTGAGTTTGTATTTGAATGGGAATATTTCAATGATCTCTTGCTTGTCAGATGACACATAAAGTACCCATTTTAAACCACAGGTGTAGCAGGAGCTGGGGATTCATAACTTCTGCAAAAGTCCTATAAAGTATAAAATATATAAATATGTGCAGTTTAAAAAAAATCCAAAGGAAAAAAAAAAGTGCTCATTTTTAAAGCAACAGGAAAGGGTAATCAATTAACCGCCCTGGCTGACAGCATCGTATTAACATACATTTCAGTTTGGAAGACTCATTAAACCTGAAAGCAGATGGATGAGCAGATGCCCATGCTAGGCTTCATTTCTACATGCTAAAGATAGTAAGATCCAAGTCCAGCAGCCAGGGTATCAACAAAAAACAAAAACAGATTCAGACAACAAATCTGACGACAGGTGGTGTAAATATAATGATGAGATATTTTTCCCAACTCATGCCAGTGGGACATCTTGGTGATAATCATATGATGCTAGTATTTTAAACACCGCTGGTCCGAGTTTAAGGTTTTCTACTGAAGTGTCAGGTAATAGTCCAAAGCTCTTAATCCAATCTTCCCAGCATTTACATACAACTAACTAATATTCATTCATTACATGATTCTTAACATGGTTCAAAAGGGTTTTAAATTTTATCAACCAATTTTTCATTGCCACATTAAGCTTGCCAACCTGTGCAAAGTACCTTTTGCGCAGTGCTGAGCATATTCACAGATTTAACTTCATTAAATGAGGCTTTCAAGTAAAGTGCAAAGACCCCATTCCCTCCTCTCAATCATAAATCTTAACAAACGTCAATAGCACATGGCTGCACTCTATTGGAAAAATGCTGTTTCCATCTTGTCTTTTTGTTTCAATCTCCAAAACTGCGCTAAATCAATACACCGCAGAGGCAAGGCCCACGATGCAACCACGGTACATTGTATAGAGCATCAGTCTATATATCATCCTAGCAATACATGCTTTAGTGTGCTACATTTCTACGAAGATAAATGTTTTTCTCCACAGGCCACAAATTTACTACAAACCATGCTGATCATGAGCTGGAGGTTGTTCTGCTCGTCCTTCTGTAGAGTGAAACATGCTGAGCGCCTCCATGTTGAGAGCACATACACCCCTCATGAAGGCTTTCTTCATGGATTCTTCATATCGCTCTCGCTCTAATCGTAGTCTCTGAATCTCCGCCTGTGCCCGCTCTATAGCCTCACAGTGCTGTGCACACAGGTAGCAAAGGATAGAAGGAATTGTCGAATTATCTTTCTATATAATTATTTTTTAAAAAGAAGAAAAACACAAGATGTGCATTAAAAAAAAACAAAAAAAAAAAACTGATTTATTATGTTACAGCCTAATAAAAACACGAAAACATGAAGCCCTATGTAGGATGTATTTTTGGTTTCTCCATCGGCACGGGCTCTACAGTGATTTGGAGAGCACACAGAAGTAATTCACAGTAATTAAGGTGGTAGAGTGGGTTCAGTGTTGGGGAGTAACGGAATACATGCACCAGCGTTATGTATTTAAAATACAAAACATGAGTAACTGTAATCCATTACAGTTACCGTTTAAAAAGGTGATATTGAAATAAATGGATTACACGGCGGTCTTTTCTTGTTTCATATGTTAGGCTATGCTCTCTATTTTTGGTAATTCCACGCTGGTGGAAACCCAAACAAAACACGCATTAAGAGGCTCCAATGCCTGCGTCTCAATCTCGTGGCCCATGTCACCTCTACTTGTGGCCCGCATAATGAGGTGAAGAAATATTTTTAAAAATTATTCACAAAAATGATTTAATATGAAGGCAATAGGCAGAGTGTTACAGTCATCGCCCTAAAGAATGTAGCCTCATGGGCAGTGTAGTCCGTGCTGCAGGGAGAATGGACCGCCATACACGTTATGTGTCTGTGAGCGCGAGGAGGGAGAAAAAGAGTCGAAAAGTACGAGTTGTCACCGACCAGAAACCGGAGATTGAAGCATGCAAATATAATAATAACCACTGCAGCCAAAAAGAGTGCCTGACGAGCCCAGTTGTAAGTGAGCTATTGTAAGTTGTAAGACTCGACTGTACACTGTGTTCGTGTTTTCCTCCGAAACAATAAGTTCCGCTGGAGCAGCCTTTCAACGCCTTTCTCTGTCTCTCGCTAGAAACGTTGACCCAGACAACAAAGTAAAGCTAGTTTTCGGCTACGAGCCCGACACGGAACCCGACATATTAGCCAGAGGTCCCTTTACTACGGTTCGGAGCCGCAGACCTGTTTTATATACACACAAAATAGTTTTCTATACGAGATCGCTGCAAAAAGTGCAGCCTTACCTACTGTCCACCCTACTGTTACTCATTTTATAATAAGATTTAAAAATCTAGTTGGTATTGGTATTTCAGTAACAGTAATAAATCACACAGTAATAGTACACACTGTCCCACATGTACTGACCTCTGCTAGCTTAGCCTCATACTCCACAGACATCTGGGAGCAGACCTCTTCAGCCCTTGAACGGCAAGCTCTCTCCACCTTGACTTTCCAGTGTTTCTGGATCAGAGACTGCCAGGCAAACCACACCTTCTTCTTCAGCTGCAAATTGTAGTGCTGCTGTGCCACCTGAGAAGAACGAGCCTGGCGGGGAACCACAGGGCTGTGATTTGTAATATTTACAAGGCAATAACTACGTCTATAAGTCACTCCTGTGCAGCTGCATTCGTTCTCGTCATGAATGTTATGTCGTGGTTTATACAAAAATATGAATTGGCCGATGAGTTAAGTAGTTCACATTGAAAAAACAGCAACAGTGGGGGGGGGGGGCACAAAATTTAGTAAACCAGTAGTTTGGACGTAGCAAAAATCTCTGACAATTTAAAGGTAGAGACGGGTTTTACTATTTGATGAGCATTTCTAATATCACAAGCAACTTCTAAAATATCATGTCAAAAGGTTTTGAAATCTTCTTAAACACCATACCTCTTCTTTGGCCTCGATGTGCTGGAGTCTCCAGTGGGTGAAGGCCCTCATCTTCTCAAGCTTTTCTTTCTGTCTGTCCAGTACTTGGCTCAGGTTCCCGATCACCTGAAAGAGTCCACAAAACAAGCCCATTGGTCTAAAAAAAAAAAAAAGGAAGGAAGTAGAGTGCTTCTTGAATTTTTTTTTTTTAATTTTTGTTTGTTTTTACACAGGCATGCAAGGCATAATGTGCAAATTAATTAATAAAGACGTATATAGGGGCCTAACAAAACACTGATACGAGGACCTTAAATGTAAAAGTCTTTTTTTAGCCTTTCATTGCACTAAATATAATATTTTTGCACTCTAGTCTCCTAGAGACACGAGACATTAGTTGATGTCAGCTTGGAGTCCATGATTTTGTAATGGGTGTTTTTACAGTTTTTTCGTGTTTTGTTGACAAAAAACAAAAAAAACAAAAAAAACAAACAAACAAAAAACAACAACAGGTGATTAAATAAATGACAAATTATTCTGCAAATTACCTGATAACAAACAGCTAAATGATTTACTAGATAAAGCAAATAAACAGACGTGTAGTCACCTCATCTTTCCTTTGGTTGGAGGTTTCATAGGTTTGTAATAGCTGTTTAAGGCTATCTAGCTCTGACTTCAGGCCAGCTGTCTGGGCTGCATGCCTCTCCCTCTCCTTCATCATCTCCAGCTTGTGTTGCTCAACGAAGGCCAACTTCCACTTCCGTAGCTCCGTCAGCACATTTGACTAATTAGGGAATAGAGGGTTGGGCTGTCACAATGTGTTCATTACTCTACTTTAGCAAACATGAGCATCTGTACAAATATCTGTAGTTGCTTTTAAATTACATGAACAGGTGTGCCAGACAGATGCAACTGCACAACACAGAAATCTTGAAGAATTCATCTCTAAGTTTTCTTTTGCTGGACTCAGTTCTTGACATCTGAAGTCCAGCAAACTTAAGCCAGATTTATGCTACTGCACAGAGTGTAAGAGTTTTCCACCAGAGATGTATTATTTTACAGTTCTGATGTGTAGTTCCAGGTTTAGAAGAACTTTCAAACCCCTCCCTCAACACACGAGTGTACTATTTAACCCACATCTCCTTCTCCTTCTGGCTGGTACTGCTTTTTTCTTAGATTAAGCTTTGCACAGCTTAGCAGGTGATTGGCTGTCATCTGCTCTCCATGAATGAGCTGTACAAAATCAGAGGAAAAGGGCAGGATGGACACCCACATGGAGACACCCATTTCCTTTAGAATAATGTCTCCAGGAAACACAGTTAAAAGGTCAACGGTTCCATGAAGAGCAGCGAGGTGTCATCCTTTTCAAAAAGTCATCCTGAGGCTCAGACACATTCCCTCTATATAATCTCTAATCTGACCACAGGCATAGTATAACTTTCTAATGACAATGGCAGAGAAAGAAGAGTGTGAAAAATATCATTATGATCAAAAATGCCAGAAACTATCTATGCATCAATGCTGTTTGCTGCTATGTAAAAGCCCACAGGAGAAACCGAGCGGCTGTGAAGGACAGTTGTACACTGTGTGGAAGCAGACTAACCTTCAGGTTGTTGCTCCACGTGTCCAGAATGTTCTCCATCTTGTTTATGTTCTCCTCTGAAATAAACATCTCTGTCACAACAAACTCAAAGGGTTCTGGGGTATCTGGCCTGGACCTCTCAGATGCCACCTGTAACCTCTCTGAGGGATTATCTGAGAGCAGTGACGCCCTGCTAGACAAATGACCTGCCATCTTCTCAGCTGGAGTGGGGAAAAAAAAAGCACAACCGCAGACAGACAGGCAGACTATGGCTGAGAATATGAAACAGTATTATGACAGTTACACATAATAAGTATTTTGTTTCTCTGAAATTTTACAATTATTTTACCACGAGAGGCTCTTGAGTGTGTCGAGTGTGGCTCAACAATCAAGGGGGAGGCCTGTGACGATCTCAGGCTCCTGCTAGAGTGCCGCCCATCCTTAGCTTCAATGGCAGAATCTGAAAGAAGATACAGGAGTTACAGTGAGCAGGTAGAGGAATAGATAAATGTGGCTAAAGATAGATTAAAATGATTGATTTAAAAAATGTAATCCAAAAAAGTCAGAAAACAAAAAACAGCTTAAGAGCAGAAAATGTGAAGGTGAGAGTGGTAAATAAGATGAGTGTGGCTCCTTGTCCAAGAAAGCATTTATGTCAATATCTTAATTAAATTCTGCAGGGAGGGAGAAGAGAAAGCCTGCACTCTAAAGAGCAGTACGGGCAGAGTGCCAGGAGATCATTACCAATTGGCCCGTCTGCTTTCTACATCCTCGTGCACGACTCCGTGACAGTTAAAGCACTAAACCTCAGATGAGAGTCACAACAGGGGAGGAAACTGATGGAGTGTTTAAGATGTGGGTATTGCAGGGGAAAGAGATAGGGGGTACAATATGACAGACTGATATCTAGTCTTTTTACACTGGTTTAAAAGATGAAAATATAAAGCTGATGAATACACACACACATTTTCTCCATATTTTGATGCCAAATCCTTTCTGACAGACGATCATTTGATGCAGACAGTGTCTGGAAGGGCTCATATTCAGTTTCAGTCAGCCAGTCCCGGTGAACTGTGTGCATGTTTTGTTTTGTTGCCTCTTTTTCTAAGCTCTCTAGACTAACATGACCTAGATGACTGTGAACCTACACAGACATGTGTATGAAAGTGTTCTTCATACAGGAGGAAGCAAACATACCTGGTACACGTTGAAACTTTGTGCCATCTTTATTTCCACCCGCTGCAGACAGATGCGAGGTGCTCTGCTGCTTCAACTGAACGCCAAGCGCGTCAAATTTAGGGGTGATAACAGCATAACGGAGGAGCTCCTCATACTCATCCTGTTAATTGATAAACAATAACAAAGAACAAGGTGGTCAAATATCAATTGAAGCATGTTACAGTTTGTATTTTTCTGTGTATTGTTTCAAGTCTGTTTATTTTGGTTACAACATTTTAGTGTGACTCTTCAATTTTGACACCTAGTGATGCTAAGACCATGTTATGTAAAGCTTTGCTCAACCTAACAGAGTCCATTTGGACTTGCAACACAGCAAAACTACTTTCACACAAGGTTCTAGTTCAAGCAACCTGATATCACACACGATTTTGGTTGGCAGACTAATTCAAATGGTTGGACTCAGACAACAGCAAACTGAATCACCAATCGTGTAAAATGTTGAATTTAATATCCAAACTTTTTCAGAGCAGCTTCTAGACAATCTGTCCTTTTACCATTTAATACAAAAAAAAATAGATGAGTATTTCCTTTTAATAAATAATAGTTTTCCAGTGGTGGAAACATGGTTCCATAGAATTATGAGTGTAAATAAAAGCACATTTTCACCTGAAGCTCAGAGGACACGGAGCTGCCCCGGTCCGAGTCTTTGGGGAGAACAGGACTGGTTGGTTCTTCTTCGTCTGAGGACATCTAAACACAGAGATATACAGTGTCATAGTGCTAGTTTAATAACACAGCATGAGCTATCAATAACTGGCCATACGGACGGGACCTACTTTGGTATGTTACTATATAGTATTTATTTTAATTTCAGCTATGGCCACCACCGTTATCTTTGGCAGCTATTGATAGTCGTTGGTACTCTTTTGTTTGTTTTGCAAACCGTACATGGGCATAAAACATATTCGGATGCGTTTGATTTATAAAAGAAACTTTAATACTTATTTCAAGCTACAGCTGAAGCCTTCTGTTTAAGTTTCTTTAGCCCAAACGCTAGTTTCTACATTACAAACTAATGAAGGTACACACAGAGTAAACAGAAAACTTCCTCATGCACAAAGAAATCCACGAATATGCTTATCTGTACGCTTAAAAAACTTTACATTTTTCTATATTTTACTCATTTACAGGCGCATTAATTGATCGAGTTAAACAAACATCGTTAGCTAAATAAATCAGAGCTAAAGCTAAAACAGAAATGGAGAAGTGGAGACAGAAATACAGCTGCTCATTAAAAAAAAAACTAAACTACTTGAAGTGAGTATATCTACCTCTGTAAGTAGCGCCGCTTTTCGGAAACTTAACTATTTTATAAAACCATAAAAAGTACCACGCTTGCCCGTTTCACAAGTCGTCAGTTGAAAGGTGCTTGGGCTTGCTTTGCCGTTTCAAACAGCCTGGCTCTTAAACAACAGACTCTCTGATTGGCTACTCTTTTTAACTGGCCCTACTATGTCGCCTCTGATTGGTTAAACTATTCCTATGGCAACGATAAGCGGAACGAAGCTACTTGTCTTGTGTTTTAAATATGAAAGGTGTGCAAAACCTTTTACTGTGATTTTGGAAAATATTTTTTATTTACTTCACACTTATTTTCGCCTCCAGTGTCACAGTGCCGTAAGTATCAGGGTTTTAAACTAAAGGAATCATGGTGATAGAGGCAAATAGGACCTCTTCTTTTATAACAGGTTGAAAATTAATACTTGAAAGACCTACTTTAATTGCCCCTAGAAAGTTTCGGGTTTGCTCACTTTGCTAAAGTTACAAAAATGATTGGCTCATTTAAAGAGCAACATGGTTTCCATATTGTGTTTCAAATGCAGTCTGATGTTAGCTGAGATTATCTGATTAAGTTCATTTTCATGAGGAAGTAAACTCACCTGTTTTAGGAAGGTGTAGGTCATTGGGGAATACCACCACCCAGTGAACCTCCCTGTGGTCATTTCTCTATTGTTCATAAGCCCAAATGCAGATACAGACAAGGGTTCACAATCTGAATTGCAGCAGTGCCTTAACCACTTGAGGACTTATTAGTACTTAACAGTATTATGGCACATATGTGGGATAGGCCTTAACGGCTTGGCAATAGTAGCCTGGGACGGACTCCTGAGAGAGGAGACATATGGTACCTCTCAGCCATGGCAGAGCTGAAAGCAGCACTGTTGGACTAGAGCCTCCTCACCAGCTGGCTCAGAGTACTTCACTGTCCGAAGGTGTCCAGTCAGCATTGTTATAAGACCCGCAGCCTGACATTAAAAAAAAAGAAGAAAGAAGTAGTGACTTTGGTAATCTTCCCCTAAAACAACAGACTTAGAGGAATCGCACAGTTTTGGATGTAATACATTTTCAAATCAAATATACTGTACTTACTGGAAGCAAGACCTGGCACAGGCAACCCTCAGCACACACAGACACACACATTTTATTACATGTCTTGACAGCTGACGCAGGCTGTGAATTTGAACCAGAACTGTGAGGCGTAGAGGATAATCCTAGCTGCTCGGCGGGGAGTGGAGGTTTCCTGTTGAATGACAGGAAGCTGTAACTCCCCACAGATTACTTATTTCCATTTCGGAGCAGATGATTCACATGTTTTGAAAGGTTTCAGTGATGCGTTCATCGCAGTTTCTCTTTCGAGGTGATTTTTTTTTTTGTCATTCCAGCATGGTGTTGCTTTGCTTCTCTGGTTTTCTGTCATGCTGTGGTATATTCCTAATTTTCTGCACTTGTCTTTCTCTGTAGGAAAGTTAAAATGACAAGGACTGGCTAAGACTAGACAATGACAGGATTTGCATATAAAAAGCAAAATAAAAAGAAAGAAAGAAAAAAAGCAAAAAATCAAGGAGTTTTAGACCCTTGTGCCATCTTTTTGCAATGCACAATACAAGACATGGCAGATAACTGTAGATGTGTTTAATACTGCCCAGGCTCTTCTTGCCTGCTACACGATTTCTTTGCCTTGAATGCCCGTAAATTGTATCTTGCATAAGATTAAATAAAGTTAAGTGTAGGTCTGACATCTAAATTAATCTAACTAACACAGAGCAGCAGTTAAAATCTAGGCAAATTATTTGAAACCATCTCCGTTCTTTGCAAAATGTTTTTCTTTTGCTGCAGAAAAAAAGTGATAAACTACTGTTGATAAGTGGTTAGATTACACCCGGTATTACCACCTAAATGCTTTCTTTAGATCCCTTTTGTGAGTTTCACCTTCCTCTCAGTAAAAGAAATGCACCTGGGCTTGTGTGTTGAAATGGGATTCAGCTCACATTCTTCTCCCACAGCCTGTTCAATCTGTTCCAGGACAATAATCACAATCCATTTGACTTTCTTCCCTCTGGTATTTTAGCTCAGCTGCGTTAGACTATCCAGGACCTTGCAAAGGTAGACAGAAAAGAAATGAGAAAATAATGTTTTGAGCTTTTGCATGTTTACCTTGTTACCAAGCCTTTCCTTGCTCAACTTTTATTTTTTCCCCCAGAGAATTTAAATTTAAGAGATTGCAGAAATGTATAGTATTACAGCCCTTTTCTTTTGTCCAGCACGCATCATTTCATCTGTTGCATCTGATGGTGGAACGGTGGATTACAAACTTGGTGTAAAATTGTTTCTGCCCTTGATCGATTTTCAGTCAGACCTACTTACAGACAGCCATAACTCCTGAAGACAACAACTAATGTTCTATCATCAATCGTAATGTTATCAACCAATTTTTCCCATATATGAGACAATAATGACCTCTCACTGAAGACAATGTTACCAGAACTCATCTTAGAGTTATTCATCGCTGCCTGCTGTTTTCAAATTAGTTTTCATTACATGTTGATGGAGCGGGACTTCCCCCTTGGGCCACTCTAATCCATCACATCTCTCTATCAATGACATCCGTGTCTTTTTGTTTTGCTCTCTAGGTAGCAAATTCACCGGCACTTCTAAACACATACCTACACACAGATGAGATGCAACAAGTCAACAGATTTTCTTATATCAAATTCGAAACGTATCCCTGCAGTATGACTAAAGCTGAATCTAGTATAAAGTGGTCAGCAGTATGAATGTAGATGAGCGGTGGAGGTGGACAGCAAAAGATGGAGGCTAAATCAGTTAACCAGTGCTTCTATCTCCACAAGACATAAGCAATTACCATCAGTGTCCACATCTGTTATAATCTGGATGAAGATAAGCAGCAGACAGTTGTTCCAGTGTAATTTATCAAGGAAAGCTGATGCAGCAGGTACCACATCCATATATCAGACTTATATATGGGACAATATAACTGGCTCATCTTGCTTTGCAAATAAAAAGTTGCTGGTTCAATTCTACAAATTCCCATTGAGGCTGAGTTAGGAAGAACATCTAGTGTAAAATTCAATTTAATGAGCGGCCCCTTGTGACAAGAGAGCAGCTGGAAGTAGCTTTTTGATGCTGTCCTCTCACAGATTTAGCCGAGTAAATTTTTTAACAGAACTAATGAGGACGTAATTTAACAGTTGTGTCATCGCATAGTTCTTCAAACAGTCTCAGGATCTCGGTCTGCAGCACATGTAGCAGAGCAGCATTACAGCTGAGGAGGTGGAGTCAAGCCGTGTGTCCTTGTTAAGTAGTCACTAAACAATGACCCTGTTGTTTTACCTTCCCTTCTTTGTGTGGCTTCTCTCCAGGTTGTCCGACTTCCTCCCACAGTCCAAAAACATGCTTGCTAACTGGCGGTTCTAAATTGGCTCTAGCTATGAACATGAGTATGAATGCTTGTCTGCCTCCTTGTGTTAGTCCTGTGATGGATAGAGCTGTCTAAGTCACCTGCCTCTTACCCAGTAACAGCTGGGATAGGCTCCAGCCCCCCTCATGTTCCTGAATTGGGCAAGCAGAAAATGAATGGATGGATGAAGTTCATAACTTAGTGTTGGGTGTTTTTACCAATATTTGTCAATATCAGTGTGGGCAGTCAAGAACCCATTGCTTAGTCAAGCCAAGTATGGCAATGGCCATGTTTTTGGGGCACCCTCCTGTTTCAAATGGTAGTCATTGTTTACAAATGCAGATTATTTCTGAAAACTAATAAAAAGTCAGTGTTTGACACACTAATTTCAGCAAATGTAAGCACTCTTTTGTTGTCCACACACACTGCTTACCTTCCTGCAACAAAAGCCTGATCAAACGTGATTGGTCAGTGGAAATCAGACTACAAGCAGAGTGGTACAAAAATCCTTTACCTTGCCTATAGACTCTACATACAGGCCAGGCAAAGGCAAGACAAAGTCCAACACTGGCACTATTCTAATAACTACCACAAATAGTAGGCTGTATTTACATGAAGCATGGGATCTTATTAAATTCACATCTATTGTTTGTACATGTAAATGTCCAAAGCTCAGGGAAAACCCCATCTTTATCATGCTTTCTGTAATAAAAGATACTGAAATCCATGAGGATCTCATTTTAGTGTTGGTTGTGTCTGTGTGTGGTGTGGTTGGTTGTGGGTTGTTGTTTGTGTTGTGTGTGTGTGAGTGGGTCTATTCTACTGTCCCGTACATTAAGCTGTGCTCCTGAGCTACAGCAGTAGTAAATGGAGTCTTATGTCTCGGGGCTTGGAGGGGGCTTCTCAAGTCCAAATCAAAAGCAGAGTGTGTCTCAAACCCCAGGTCACTGCTTCTGTGAATCATCAAGTTCAGAGGAAAAGGATAGAGGCTTTTCTTTTTGTTTGTGTGTCTGAGCGTGTGCGTATGTGTTCCCCTTCACGTTTTCTTGTTGTGCATGTTTTAGTACACAGTGTGTGGATCATTTAAAATCTTACTCTCTGTCATTTGTCCTGAACATGATGCATAGCCAGCGTTACAAACATGTCACGGTGCACAACCAGGCTGTCCTATTCACTGCACGTCCTTCGTATTAACAGGAAAAGCGATTGATTTAAAAAAAAAAAAGTTTTTGAATAATGAAAGTAAAGAATTAGATGCACTGGATGTAACACATCAAAGAGCTTGCTTGTAGGTGTTTTCTGCAGTGGACGGTGTTCTGGTGTCTCACTGGTTTTGTTGGTGTAATTTGCAGCTGCAAACGATGTGAATACTGAAAAGCTGAATATCCCTGTGCTTGCATCACTCTGTATTTTCCTTCTTTCCCCCCCTTGCCTCATTTTCTGCAGGAGTCACTTGCGGGTAGTATCTGACATAGCAGCGAACTGTCAGTTGCTATATCATGCTTAATCTAAAGATCCTCGGTATCTCTTAACAGCCTGTGATCGGTTATGTAATTATTATAACGGGACTGCACACCCTTTGTGTGGTGTTCATCAATACTATTATTCCCTCTGTGGTCTTTAGTGAGATGAAAGAAATTAGCATTTCTCTTGCTCAAACTGCATTGGGAATTCAAAGGCTTTACTCACTGCTCAGGTTACTTCACACTGTCAAATTAAGCTTAGCAGCTTGCAAATGAAGTAAGAACCAGCAATGGGATGCTGAAATGAAAATAAATGTGAAACCTGAATATTAAGCAAAATTGTGTACAGCAGTTAAGAGTGTATTTAGATATGGGATCGATGCTAAAGTGTGAGACCCTTTTCCCATTTGTGTTGTCTTTTCCAGAGTAACCTGTTCATGAAGCAGTAGTTTGACAGAGAATGTGACAGAACAAGAGAGACAATCAGAAATTATGACCTGCACTAGTATGAGCATCTCTGGCTCCCGGTGCATGGCTGCAGGTGATCAGATTTCAGTGTTGTATCATGTGTCCGCTGAGTTCATTATGCTGGAGTTGTGCCTCTGCACTCCTTTAAGGAACTTCACTCTTACAGGAAAACACAGTACTCCTGGCAACTGAAAATCCGCTGCAATTAACATACGATTTATCTGCTGTGCTCTTATTGGTGATCATCAGGTAAGCATGAAGATTTTGGTAAGGTACCCTTAAGGAATCCATTGAGTATCACTCACAGGGGAATCACTTTGATCAGATCCCCTGACCCCATCGTTGTTGCCCTATTAGTGATCCAAGTGAAGACTGGTCAAGAGCTGAAAATCAGTTTTACAATTTGTCACAGCACTTCTTTTTATTTTAATGCACCTTATTTTGTAAGGTAAAGTTCATGGTTTGAAGTTCATTTATGATTCATTTTCTTGATTTAAACCCTTTCATAAAGCTCTCCCTTGCCTGATTAAATCCAAAATCAAATCAAATTGGGTAAGATAATATGGTGACAGTTGATGCCAGTAAGACAACAGTGTGTTAGTGCAATAAAAAGGGTTGAATAAAAAAATGTATTGGTGATGTGGACTGTGTGCGTATTTGTGTGTCTGTTTGGCTTCATTCTCAGTGCCGTTTGTTTGTTGAACTGGCAAATATACACATAAACTACTTCACCAAAGTTCATGAAACCTGGTGGAGAGGTGGGGTATTGGACAAGGATTAAGTTAATTATGGTTCAGATCTGTTAAAACTGACATACAAGCCTTTGGCAGGGGTCCCCAGTACTCCGGCTGTATGTGTGAGTCGCTGAATTGCCTCCCAACAAGAATAATCAGTAGTTCCCAACATTTGTAGAACTTCAGATTATTTTATTGTTAATCTATGTTATTATTCAGTGGGCGCTGATTTTTTCCCCTCATAATATCACAAACATCAACTACACAGTTTAAAAACAAATATGAAGATATCATTTCTACCAAGTGTAGGGACGTGGAGGAGTGTTAATCTCAGGGTGTGCAGTTAGTGGACTGTTGTTTTGGTTTGTGAATTGCCACTACTGGATGCAGACTTGTGTATGTTTATGTATGCATATAAGTACTGATAATGATCAAACAGCATAAAAGGTGTGGGATTGAAAAAAACCCCACCTGATACTTCGTGTTTACAATGCACTTTTTTGCAGTCAATCATAATTTTGCACCAGTTGTACTGACTATATAAACTACAGATTTTCTTCCACAGCTTCCGCATGCCCTGAAAGCGACAGACTATAAAAGTACTTTAGCGACGATGTTTGCGAATAACTTTCAGAGAGATGTGTGGCTCACAGTACGATTGTGCTTGCAACATATCGACCATTTTCTGAGAAGTTATCTGAGGTAAACCGGGCGCTGAGGAGTCGGTCGGTCAGCACCACGGACAGAGGCGAGATTTCGTTAAAATGCGTTGTGCGGCTTCAGGATCCACTCTGCATAACCAAGGTGAGCTCCCACACAGCTCCACTTTTATGAAAATGGTTAACTCTGAGAACAGACGGAGGGGAGCTGAGTTGCAAGAATCTCTGCTGTTCACAGAATTTAGATGTCGGGGTATTTTTGCAACTTGTCTTTCGAAAGAAGTGGGAAACTTTCCCTTAAACATATCTTTTCGGCTCAAATGGGCAGGCGTCAACTCCCACAAGTCCTACAGTCTGTGTCTTGTAACTATCCCCCAAGACTGAGCAAGTAGTTCGCATACACACGAACATACTGGGCTGCCCTACAGTGAATGTGCGCAAACCTTTCTCATCTGTTTAGCATTCATGCGCTGCAGTGCTGCGCGTCAGTCACCTAACTAGATTGTTCCATCAGACGGAATTACCCGCATCACTCAATGAAATACAATTATTGATTACACCGGCCCTCCCTCTCCCCAACCACCACCTCTGTTTTTCGCTCTCTCCTTTCCCTGAAGTGCTGCAGCGAGAGAGGACCGCATCGAAAAAGAAAGAGAGAGGGAGAGAGAGAGGGGAAAAAAAAAAGAAAAACAGTCGTGCGCCGGCAGTTTCCTCTGATCCTATTCTACAGTAAAAAGCCCACAAGATTTTTTTTTTCCTTCTTCTTTTTTCTTTTTCCCGAGAGCAAAAGCAGAGTCCGGTGCAATGGCTCACAATCAGCTCGGTCCAATTTTCTCGCCATAAATGACGGTAAGTAATGACTTTTTTTTCCCACCCTGAAAACATGCTGAGTGTAAGACTTCCGAGTTAGGCAATTCTCTTTTCGCCTTTTGTATCTAATATGGGGACACACAAACACACACGCACACATACACACAGACACGTGCGACTATCAATTTATTAGCACATTTTCAGTGATATTTCTGACTAAAATGAAAGCTGCGACTCAGGGACAGGTTATTTTGTATTCGCGAGTTCATGATTGAATGGTTAAAAGTTGGGATTATTTCCCTGACTTCACATTTGCCTCATATAAGAGTAAAGGCAAATTATCCTGAAGTAGGCTGCGAGCATAATTAACTAATGGGATGTAGTGGGGATTCATCCCCGGTTTCAGTGTGTCTTAGATTGTGAGATTTAGTCAAATCTATGTCAGATATACTCGAATAAAGTCTGTTTAGTTTTCCTTTCGGCTCATGAGCTGGTGTGCCCATCTTTGTGGTATCATAAAATAGTTGTCCTTGGCATGAGCCGAGCTTTTTTGGGGTTTGTTGACTGTGGACTGTTCACGCTGTACTGCAATCCAGCCACCTGCCCTGGGGCAGTTAAAGCACTCTGCACTGCCGCCAAAAAGAGGAGAGGACGCGGGAGTAGGCAACTGACTCATCCATGAATTGTACCTCAAGAGGCAGCGAGCGATTGACAGGCGCACAGCCGGTGAACTGGAAATCTGTGGCAGAGTGCTTTGTTTGCAGTCCTAACGCCGCTTGTAGTAGTCCTGCTGGGTTAACACTGAAGGGCTCCATCAGTGAAAACACGCTGGATGGAAGTGATTGCAAGCTGCAAAATTCAGTCGTTTGGCCCACTTGTCGTTGTTTCTAAAAATCGATATATACCTGATAAACAAAAGTCTCTCTGGGATTCATAACATCCTCTTCCCTGTGTCTCCACTACAAGCACCCATTGATTCCTAATTTTGTTCCTATTCTGAAGTTCAACAGCAATAAAAAGATGTTTTGAGGTGGAGATAGTTTCTGTTGCACTGTTTTGCTGTATGCTGCAAAGAAGAAAGGACTCCAAAGTGTGTCTGATAATGCATGTCACAGTGTAGAAGAGAGAAGAAGGTCTGTCAGAACATTTTGTTGACTAACGTGAAAGTAGATATCCACCACATTCATCATTATTTTAGTTTAAACCAGCAGTTTTGCTCTGAAGAATCCTCTTTTTCACTCTCATGTTAGCCTAAATGTGCGTGTGATTGTGGCTTGATTTATCTTTTTGTAAGCACACATATGCACCATGCAAAGGTAAAACGTCACCAGTAACTGTGTAACATATTGCATCCCTTACCTAATCTGAATTGTTGCATCATTACGACCCAGCAGACAGGGTTTGGACTAGACAGGAGTGGCATGTGATATTTCATAAAGAAGATCAAACACGTATCAAGTTGAAAGAGAAAAGCAAACGAGACGACACACTTTGCTGTGTGTAGATCAGTCAGGGGTTTCTTTCTGTCTTTAGGTTTTAGGTTTTCGATGCTTGTACACTCCTGAATGCATTTCTGGAGACATTAATTGTTTCAGTCTAAGTAAGAAGAGTCAAAAGAATATAAATTATGTAAGAATATAAACAAGGAATGACACTTTTTTATAATCTCCAGGCTTGAGATAACAGTGACTGAAGTCATTCTAAATAATAACAATGGCAGCTCTTCATGTTTGAGAAGGAAACAATCAGCTTGCTGCAGACCCATTTTTGTGTATTTGTATTGATATTTTTTTTATTCATCATCTGTGATCTGTGGTGGATCTTTGAGTGCTTCTAAGCTGCTGTTTTTTTACACTCCACGAGGAACAATTTCTCCTATACAGTACAGCCATCGTCCTCTGTCTTCCCCTTCGCTTGCTCAGTAATGGAATCAGTGTTTGATGAAATCTCCTAAGACGTCACGGGCCGGTTGGGTTTCTGCCTTCCAGATGAGGTCATGGACTCTCCGTTTTTATGGGATTACATGATGTGGCTCTGCCCACTTTAGCGATTGGACCTGCTTTTCTCTTTCCTCCTTTTGGTAATAGAGCAAACCACCGGTCACACCATCAGAGTGCTTACGCACGTCTTTGAAAGGGAAGGTCGCTTTCTCTGTCAAGTCATACTTGAGAGATGGGAGGTCTTTATGATTGTGCTTCAACAGTACAAAAACCCACTAAATCTTCAAAATATTTTACAAAATGTGGGGAAAAAGTTCTTCTGAGTTAAGGGGCCCAAATACGTCCACTTCATGTGAACAAAATACACAGGTCAAAAAGGTGAAGTGCCAGTATTGTGCCCTCATAGCTGTGCCACTTTTCCCCCTCTTTTGCTTTTTATTTTCTAAACATTTTTGGAATATATTTCTGCCTCGTGCACTCTATAAAACCGATTCTTATAAAATCAGATTTAAGAATGAGAAGGAGACCACAGCCCTCGTTGTTTTGCGTCATTCTACTTACTCATTGTACTGTGAAAGAGACAAAGTCTGTACTAAATAAGCACACATATACAAAAAGGTCACTATTGATTTTATTTCAAGTACATTAAGTGTTTGCCTCCACAAGATGTTGTGGGTCAGGGAACCTGAAATCCAGGGACAGAAATTGATCCTTTTATTTTGTACTAACAACCTGCTTGCGCCTGCTCAGTCTGTTTGTCGGCCGCTGGACTCGCGGTTGATTAGTTCCAACACTCACATCAATCCTTTTGACAAAGTGCAATGTGAGTAGGAAGCCCTCACTGTACTGATAATTGGTTCATTATGTTTTAGGTTGTTTTCACTGAAGCTGTTTATTACTATTGTCATCATTACTGTGTAATCTCGTGTAATTAATATCTTTTTGTTTTCTGTCAAAATTCACATTGCTTGGGTTAATCACTGTGCCACTTATGACAAATGTTTCACGGTAAGCAACGGCAGTATGTTTAAATGCATTAAGCTTATCAAACACACAAACTCTGGATAATAACACTAATCCCCCCCTCCTTCTGAGATTAGCTGTCCTCAGTTGGACGCATGGATAAATCTCTTGAAACACTAATCTCTCAGTTTGTCTTTATGTCCATGGCAGATGAAATTCAAAGGCCAAGTGATACTTGACCTAGCGATTTTTCTATTTTCTTTTACTATTTTAAAGAGGTCTAAGAAAAGCAGGGCCACCATCCATCATGCAGACAAGAGGTATCGCCAGAGCCAGGCCTAATTTCAGCCACCCTCTCATGGTTCAGAGCAGCACAGTATATTAGCTCTTTTTATTTTAATAGCAGGGAACAGTTTCCCATGTGACACTGTATGGATACTGTTCCATTCATTTTCAGGACATTTCATTAACATTACAGTGGCTCCTTATAAGTATAAATATTCAGCTGCAGCTTTAAAACCACCTATCTTTGCACAGAACCTCTGGGGGTCCCATGTGCTGTCTGGCATTTGGCCGTTGCCATTGGGGAGTGCCATAGCCATCCAAAGTATCCAACCCCATGAATGTCTGGACAAAAGTTTTCCCAGCAGACCACTGCACTACAATAAAACGATCAAAAATATTCACTTCACCTGTCAGTGGTTTTGATGTTGTGGCTGTTGAGATGGCCAAGTGTTATGAGGAAATCAACATGCCTAAAATATAAACCTACATAAAATATCAGAGGAATTGCAAAAAATAAAGAAGATCGCGTAGAAATCAAATAAAACAGAAAACTTAGGTTAGGCAGAGTTGGTGGTTTCCCCAGCTAGAATGCGATTGCTCTTGCTGTCTCCGGTATCGGGGTCTCTTCAGCTGCGGTCAGGTGAGGTCGGTTGCCTCTGTGCTCGGGTGTCTTCTGAGCCTCATCACCACTGACAGCGTGTCTCACCATACACTCCATTGATTCTCTGACAGGCAGCCTCGTGCAGCGCCTGCGTGTGCCCGTTTTAGGTAAGAGCCTGTGTGATGGCTGACACGACTCAGTCCTGAAAGAAATAAATGGTTCTCTGACACCTGTGAACTTTGACTTGCTCCTTGCAAGGTGTTAGCCTTCTGAGGAATTCACAATTCATTTTTACTTTTTGATGTTTTCATGCATAAATGCTCAAGGAGAGCCGTTTGGGGGAAACTAGGAAACTGATGCCACAACCTCAGCCCTTTGTATGTTATTTTTTGAAAAAGGAGACAGATTGATTATGCGCGTCCTTATCTGAGGAAGCACCAGTGTCAATGGAGGCATTAAAAATTATCAGAAAAGGGAGCACGCTCGTAACCACAGAAGTTATCGTATGCGCCAAAAGGGATTAGTAGAGTCACCTTGAAACTGCGGTGTCATTTTGCCCAGTAAAATTGCATTATAGGAGCTGGAACCGGCCCTGTGATTTGTGTCCTCCTGACAAGGCTTCAGTGTTCATTAGAGGCTGTGGCGAGCCACTCGTAGTCACATGGAAACCCCACACACTGGACAGCTCTGACCATCCCCACCCTGCTCATAAATATGCACTCCATAGCATCTGCAAATGTTTTATAATAAAAAAAAAGAGCAATTCAGGGTTTTGTAATTTAAGAGAAATTTAGAAATTCTTTGATTTGTTTAACCTGGCTGATGATGAGAGCGGAGCACTCACATGAAATCATGATACATCATTTTAGCGTTTAAGCTGGGGTCTCCCTCCCATTACTAGTCTGCAGAGATGGGAAGTGGCTTCCCCGCGCCCATGTGTGTTCACACTCACTTATGTGCACGACATGTTTAGGAGTGAGAGATCTTCTTTCTAGGAATGTGTGCCTTTTGCAGGTACATATATATTTGTGCAGCTTTTCAGGCACTTTATTTGAGAATAGTTCTCGTCTGTGATTGTTTCTACACTGTGTCTGTCTGTGCATCCACTCACGGTCATTCCTCCTATCCTCCCGTCTTTACTTGGATTAAAAATGACAGTGCCGTTCCAGTTGGATCGTCGCTCCCGTTTTAATGAACCGGGTCTTTATTGGGGACAAATTGATTTTTGGGCAGAGTGTTTGTTTATTAGCTCCTGCTTTACAGAGCTGATCATGAGTCAGCAGGTTCAGCATCTCTGTTTCAAAGAATCATCTCTTCAAAAACTGAGGGCAACTCATGAGATGTAGAACAAACAGCCCGCCTTTGGAGAACGAATTTTTATTTTGAATGAAAATTTGGGGCAATGCAGAAAAGCCAACGATTAACAGGTTAGTTAATGATAGTGGGCGGACATGATGAGCATCTCTTGTGTCTGATTTTATTTCTCTTTAAACTCTGATGCTTCTCAACTCTTCTTTTTTAAAATCTGTCTGTTGCTTCCCCTTCCCCCCTGTCTTTCAGACTGGTCCATGATTGCCACAGCCATTGTGGTTTATCTCCTGTGGTGACTGCAGACTCAAGAGTTTCCTTCCCACATCCCAAGACCCACTGATCTCACCATTCCTCTAACTCGCCTTTACATTTGCCCCTTTTCCCCTCTCTTCCCTCTTTCTTCTACTTCTTGCCACCATCAGCACCCCTGCAAAGGCCTACTTTTGGAGCCAAAATGGAGGACACTTACAATAATAGGACTTCCCTAGTTAAGGGGGCCAAGGACATTGTCAAGGAGGCCAAAAAGCACGCAACAAAGAAAGTCAATAAGGCGGTAGACCGTGCTACAGATGAGTACTCTTCTCACCGCAACTACACTCGATTCCAGGACGAGGTGGATGAAGATGAGGATTTCTACCAGAACCCGCCGAGGCAGGACGGCGAGAGCTACCCCGACAATGAGGAGGGCTCAAGTGATGCTACAGAGGGCCACGACGACGAGGACGAGATCTATGAGGGTGAGTACCAGGGCATCCCCTCATCCGCAGGAGACAAGAAGCAGGGCCAGGTGGCACTGGGGAAGCCGATGTCTGATGGCACAAAGGACCGTGGCGAGCTGGAACAGGAGAGGCAGGCGGACGAGGAGGAGCTGGCCCAGCAATATGAGCTGATCATCCAGGAGTGTGGCCACGGCAGGTTCCAGTGGCAGCTGTTCCTGGTGCTCGGGCTGGCACTCATGTCGGATGGGGTGGAGGTGTTTGTGGTGGGCTTTGTGCTGCCCAGTGCAGAGACAGACATGTGTGTGCCCAACTCCAGCTCGGGATGGCTAGGTAAGGCCCTTCTTTGTATTCGTTTTGGATATTAATGCACTCGCTTCATTATTAATTCAGCAAGGCCTTTTCTCAGTGTGTATTTTATTCTGTTTAATTAGTTATTATAAGTCTGAAAGGCCTTTTTCTCACCTTTGAATGGAGTTTAAATAGCACCCTACGATGTACAGCTGCATCCTTTCCAGGATCATTATAAAATTAACAACTGTGCACATGTTTGAAATAAGTACACAGCATGCAAAAATAGCCTCAAAACAGCCTTGAAAAACAGGTCCAGATGTATGTGTTTGTGCTATACACAGTATGTCACTCTTATCCTATAGCAGTGTTTCACATAGATGAGGCGTTTCGGTCCAATGGTCTCCGTGTCAGGATTAAGAGGGTAGCTAATATTCCCTGTGTGCTCTGTGGGTTGAGGTGGAGTCTCAGCAGTACCAGTAGCTGCAGGTGCATAATCCATCACCACAGAGCTGTGTACAGGGGCTGACTCACTGTGTCAGTACCAGAGTGGAGAGGACATTCAATCAGGCACACAGCCCTTAGATACTAACTGCCACGGTGAGACGTGACAATACATCAACTTCACAGCAACACCTGATGGAAAACTGATACGCGCTTTGAAAATGGAGGTTGTGACGGAAAGTTTGACAAATACTATTGTACTGCTGCTTTATTTAAGAAAAATGTACTGTTGGTTGTACTTGCAGCAGAGTCATCTTATCAACAAAAACACTACTTTGTTAAAGCCTCACAAGATGTTGTGTACGCTGCACCTTCATTTTTCTGTCTCTTTCCTTGGTATCAGTGTAAACTCTTTGCTTCCTTTCTTGCCAAGCAAAGTCCTGCAGGCATTTTTGCTCTATGCTCTGCTTCTCCTTGTTCGTGACTCCATCCCTCACCCCTGTCCCTCCCCCTCACCCCCCATTCTCTGTGCTTTTCCTTTCTTCTCCCATCCTCCTCTTCCTCATCCTGCTGATTAGCCCGAGGCTCCTCCCTGTTGATTGGTGTGTGTGTGTGCATGCGTGTGTGTGTGAGTGTTTGAGCATAGCCTACATAATTACCATGACCTTGTTGGTATCCATTCGGAGTTTAACACACTAATTACACTTAATTAGAGGTAACAAAATGGTGTCAACTGATGTTTTACAGGTGCCACAGCATTTTTTTTACTTCCTTAAGTGCAGAAATTCAAAAATGAACTTTAATCTGCAGATGAACGAGATAAGAAGTTCTGTTTTTTTAAGTTCACTGGGTAACGAGGATCTCATCTTACAGTGACAGCCTTAGATGGACTGACATTGTCGTTCAGAGCACTTTTACACCACAGCCCACATTCACTACTTTATTTTTCACACACTCACGCTCCAGTGGATGGATGTTTCTGGGGCATTTTTGGTTACCTTCTTTTGGCCAGTTACACTTTAATATGCAGACCAGGAGAGCAGGGATCTAATCAAGGACCTTCTAACTGGCCACAGTTGTCTTACCATGAAATAGCCTCTTTTTGGTGGTCTGCGGGTAAGGACTGAGGATCAGTTTAACCTGTGGTCCATACAGCTTGGTCTGTAGGTTCAGTTATCACACTTGGCAGATTTATCAGCATGTGAAGCTACTTAGGTTTCATTTAGATGAGGCTGGTAATGGTTGCATCTGCATTATACCCTCAAGGTCACTCTTCTGGAACGGTGGATGTGCACTCTCACTACACTCAGTCTTCTCAGTATGTGTTTCATCTCTGTCACAGTTAAAGTAAGTACATATTGCTTCCAAAATAAGGTCAACAGTAGAAAAATGAACCTAATCACTGATCTACTATGAATGTAGTTGGTGATTTATGTTTTTCAATTAAATTAAATTCAAATTTATTTATACAGCTCCAAATCACAACAACAGTTGCCTCAAGGTGTTTTATACAGTAAGGTAGACCCTACAATAATACATAGAAAAGCTCAACATCATATGGCCCCCTATGAGCAAGCACTTTGGCAACAGTGGGAAGGAAAAACTCCCTTTTAACAGGAAGAAACCTCCAGCAGAACCAGGCTCAGGGAGGGTGGGGCCATTTGCCACGGCCGTTTGTGGTTTGAGAAAGAAGACAGGATAAAAGACATGCTGTGGAAGAGAGCCAGGGATTAATAACAAGTATGATTCAATGCAGAGAGGTCTATTAACACAGAAATGTTACTGAAGAAACAAACCCAAGTTTTAATTGGGTTATTACAATAAATGCACATTCTGCTATTTATGTGCTTTCTGATTTTTGTTTATATGCGGTTAAGTGTTTCAGAGGAGGCATTTGGACAATAGTAGAGTTAAAGTGGAGGCTGACATCCTCAGGATTAAGAAACTAAAAATTACCCAAAAATATATGAAAAATTAAGAAATTCTAAAGATTTGAAAAACCAGTTTGGTGTTTGGTTCGCTCTACCAGACTTCATCACAGTTTGAGTGCAGCTTCATTGACTCCATAGAAGGCAGAAGCAGGAGCATGCTGTAAAGACCGCTGAATATAATGGGATAATGCAGCATGAAAAAAACAGAAAATCCCAAATAGGATGGATGAGTAAGATGCTGATTCCATTACTGAGTTGAATTTGGTCCAGCCGGTTTCCCGATCTCACAGGAATCTTTTAATGTTACTTCAGTGTGAAAGATGAAGTGCTGGGCTATAGGAGGGGGTGAAATACTGTAAATACCTCAAACAAGAGTGTGGGAAGTGGGAAGCAGGAGGGAAGACACGCACGCTGAGATGCAATATGTGGGATAAACGGGGGAAGACGAGAGGAGGAGAGATGGCTTTGAAGCAGCGAGATGACCAAGTTACATGGGAGTAATAGGAAGAGTGCTGTGGGTGGACGGGTGCAGAGAGGTGGAGGATGGTAGTATTTAGTACACCAACAGTCAAAGTCAGTGAGAGGCTTAGATATCATCTCAGACACATCAGACAAAGGGAACAGATCACCCTCTCATTACTTATTTGTTTTCTTAGACTGTCTCTCCACAGCTACAACTCCCCTCATTTTTCTCTTTGACTCATCTCGTTTTCATCTAATAGCCACTTCTCCACCTCTGCTGTCTCTACCTCCCTCCTACTTTCTTGTCTTTTGCTGCCCTTTATCTCTCCCCCCCCCTTCACTTTCTTGTCTTTTGATCGCTTGTCCTTCCCTGGCCTTCTTTGAGTCCTGACTTCACTCTTTGTCTCCTCTAAAACTCCATCTCTACAGCGCTCCTCCCTTGTTGTCTCCTCTCATTTCCTATCGTTCCCTTTCTTTCTCCCTGTCGGTCTGAGCCAGCTGGCAGGCTGTGTGGGGCTGCGCGGTCCTGGGGCAGCTGAGCATGGCTAAACTGCAGTAAGATCGCAGCGTCATTGCGGAGATTACACTGCTCGAATAGCCCAGCTAGCTCCACGTTGTGTGGGAGAATGTGTGTGGTGGACTGAGGGAGGGGAGATGCTCGATGGGACTGAATATCTGTGCGTGGACCAAACCTGCTGTCACCATGTCCAACTGCTCGCCTTTATCAGGGTTTCACAACATCACTATTTTATGTGAATTATCACAATCTGTACTGTTAATGAAGGTTGGATCATTACTGATTGGGACTGAGTCATTTTAAACCCTGCGCTCTAAGCCCTACAATAGGTTATTTCCATAGAAATCCTGCCTCCACTGATACGACTTATATATGACACAAAGCTTCAATCTCATCTTCTGCGGAGGTGGCAGAAGAAGGAGACACGAATCCGGTCAAACTGACATGATGTAGTACAAATGTGATTACACGCTGCTCAGTGTAAAGGAGCTGTTGACAGAGGCGCTAGGATGAAGCTAAAGTAAATACTGTAAATAGGAAGGAAAGCACAGAAGACAGGAGAGAGGAAACTGGAAAGTAAAGGAGGGTGCAAAGCTGGGGGAAAGACAAATGGGGGGGAATGGTAGTAATGCAGGGACTCACAGCAGGAGGGGGGGATGGTACAGAAAGGTGCCACAGCTGAGCCGCAGCATGCACCAGGCGTGCTGCTGCACGATAGCATCATCATTATGAATAAAGCAGGATGGGTGTTTTTGCGCGACGCCGAAACAGTTTGCACCGCTAAGAGCGAAGAGCATCAAAGCGTGAAATCAGAGAATAGGTCGTGATGCAGCTAAGCGCTCCCACGGCTCTCGGGGGGCTCCTTGGTGTGTGACAGGGCAGAAAACACTCCACCAGGGCCTTCCCCATTCTCTCCTCCTCCTCAAGCTCTTTTTCTCTCACCATATCTGGAAGTGACTGAACTCTCCTCCTGCGTTACATATCTCCCCCCTCATTACTTTTGGACGTATATTGGTGCTCGATCCTCAATTCCCTCTTATTTTGTGTTTTCTTTTCTTAATCTAGCTTCCTCTTGGCTATTTTAACAACAACAAAGGCAAATAAATGAATTTTTAACAATTTAACGAGCATCTCAGATTTACTCCTCAGTTATCTGTGTTTGTGTGTGCAGCTTTGCTTTACTCTGTATGTGTGTGTGTATGTGTGAAGGTGCCTGAGATTTTGATGAATATTTATTATTCTTGGAGATGTGTTTTGACATCTCAACATACTGTCACAGGGCAAAACCTTTTGCTTCTGTGTGAGAGGTCTCCTGACACACTGTCATCTTCTGATGGTGCTCAGAGTCTATACGGGTCTTCACTTCTAAATTTAGCTGTATTTCACAGTGTTATGCATATACAGCAGGGCTTCACAGCTTTAGATACACTGTAAAGACCAAACCATTCAAATAGTTAAACATGAGTTTTTATTGAATCTTCTGAAACATTACAAAAAATACATATAAGTATCAGTTTTAATTTGTATAATTTCTTTTTTTTTTGCCAGATTTGGCTTGTAGAGCTCTCAAAAACTCACTAAAACCCATGTATCCAATATGATACACTTGGCATTTGGGTTAGGTATATATTAGATATATAGCCTAAATGCATCTCAGCAAAAAGATGCAAATCTGCATCTAATGCATTGTGCCCGAATTAAAATGTAATGTCTGGCAAGTAAAGCCCACCATTTCTTGGCTTTCATAGCGATCAAAATTATCTTTAATAGATCCTTTTTTGGAACATGTGTAGAAAAGAAAAAAAAATCTAAATTTGTTACCTTGGAGCAAAGAGTTCTCCCTGTCTGACTTTCTGAACTGCATAAAGTGTGTGTGACTCACTAAGAAGATGGATGTTGCACTACTGTCCATGAACAACTCACAGGCTACTCTATTTAATTTAAATTTTGCAGTACTGCACTATTGTATATTCTTAAGTCTTCTTTTCGGTTGTTCTTTACGGTAGTCCCTAGAGACAAAGCACGTACAAACTCCAAAACACAACAGAAGTGCTCCAGGACGCTAGGGGCAGTGTTGAGGTTCTCTCTGAGCAAAGCACACTGACTGTTAGCTAACGCCAGATTTGACTCCACCGTAAACTAGGTTGACCAACCGTCCTCTTTTCCCCGGACATGTCCAGTTTTCACGTTCAGTCCGGGGCGTCCGGGTGGATTTTCGAGTTTGATAAAAATGTCCGGGTTTTCCTATAGGCCGACAGAGGACCCATGTGTGTGACGTCATTTCTGAACTGCTGCTTTGCGCTTGTTCTGCGCTCACAGACGTGACAGACAGCGCGCAGCAAAGTGCCTATTATATTATCATTATAATGATGTTTAAAAGATCCCAAAGCGCAAGTGCATCTTTTCAGAAGAACTGCAAAAGACATTTCTCTTGCACCGACCCAGTACTGGTAATTTTTCTTATGCAGATGAGGTATTATTTCTGTACCATTATTTCATTTCTGAGGCTTTTAATTTTTAATTTTTTTTGCTCTTGTTGACTTGTAAAAGCCTACATGACATATTGTATTTCACAATTCATTAACTGCACAGACAAGGCATCGTTTTAATATGGTAAATATGTTTCTTTAAGCAAGTTTTTCATGACTGAGCCAAGTGTCCTCTTTTTTGGAAATTAAAATATGGTCACCCTACCGTAAACTAAGTGTTCATAGTAATTAAAAACAAATCAAACAACAGTTTGCACATTACCTTTCTTATAAAGCATTGTTGCTCTGTCCTTGCAGGTGTTTTCCGCTGGCATCCAACTCCATGTGTTTGCAACAAACTTGTTTATTTTGCAAATCGAGCTCAACACTGCCCCTAGCGTCCTGGAGCACTTCCATTGTGTTTTGGAGTTTGCATGTGCTTTGGAATTTGTATGTGCTTTGTCTCTAGGAGCCACCGTAGTTCTGTACATGTAGCAAACTGACAATAAAAAACAAAAAGAAATCTTTGAATTAAAATGACTTATTTAATGATTAATTTAAAAATCACAGTATTATGGATGCAGCACACATTTAGAACATGATAAGTGTCATTTACAGTCAGAACATGTCTGTGCTACTTTTGCATTATGTTACACTTCAGTGCACTGCAGTCCCAACCGCTGGTGTGAGCGCTGCTGACGCCGTGCAGTAGAATACAGCGGAGCAAGCCGGACAGAACATCAATAAAGTCATTACGTAATTGACTGTCCTGTGAGAGATGTACTCATTTGTTAGCAGTTTTATTGCTTTTATTTATTTATTTATTTAAACTGACTTTAAGGCAGAACGAATGATTGAATATTTTCCCTTGTTTCCTTGCATCTCTAAAAAAACCCAAAAAGTGTATTGTTTGTGTGAAAGGTTTAATGCTGGGAAACATAAAAAGGCCTCTGGATGTTTGGATGCATGACATTTAAATGGGAGGCCAATGGGTGTTTGCCTGTGCATTGCATATCTAGCCTCCCCTTAATGAAGTAAATGTGAACTGTGCATAGACTGAGGACTTCCGTTAAATTTAGAATTGAATTTATGATACCTTGAGGCGAGTATCTAGATGGCTGCCAAATGTGACAGATAGCTGCGTTTTGACCCCTGAAGTGAAAGAGTCAAACAGATATCTGCTCACAGCAGAGGAGAAGAGACCTGACTGGAGACATTACAGAAAGGAAATTAATCTTGCTATTAACATTATTGTAATGGGATGAACAAAGTGCCCCGCGGCAGAGTTGTATCTCTTTGTATGTGACTGCAATGGATAAAAATAACCTCCCTAAACCAGGTTTATGATTATGTGTCTGAAAATACCTGGATATTGATAAAGCTTCAATATAATCTGTTAGTAAACTCTGCTATTTTTCCAGCCTGGGACGGAAACATCAATGAAAGAAATTTCAGCAGACGCTGCATGTCCATGAAAGCGGCTAACCATTCCACTGCCAATTACAGTGCAGACTAAAACAGTAATAACAGGCTCCACTCTTCCGGGCAGATTCATGATGATTAGTGAAAAAAATCAATGCTGTTTTGTTGGAGCATTGATCTCATCTGTGATGAGAGAGATTAAAAGAGGGCAGAGGACCTTTTTGTAAAGTCATCCTGCATTACCATTCACATTTGTCTCATTGTTCAGAGCCTGTTTTCTGTTTATCTTTCTTGTTTTTTTGCACACTGTATTTACAGTTTTACAGTTATTTAAGTGTGTTACAGGGGCAGAGGCTTTTCAGACGGGGTTTAGGGTTTAGTATCTGCACAAGGAGCTCTAACTTTAGGATGCAGTCTAGCTTTTCATTCATTTTCTGCAGCTTATTCAGCTTCAGGTTGCAGGGGCATAATCTAAACTGAAAAGTCCAGACCTCCCTCCCCTCATGCAGAGGGGACACTGAGGTGTGATCTTGCCAGCCTGTTCTGGGTCTGCCCCTCCTGGTTGGACATGCCATAAACGCCTGGCCCAGGTGACGGTCAGATGGCCAGACCACCTAAACTGGTTTCTTTCGATAGGGAGGAATAGCAGCTCCACTCTGTGTACTTCCAAAATAACCAAGCTATTTATCCTGGTTCTAAGGGAGAGCCCAGCCAACCTTCAGAGGAAGTTAATTTCAGCCACTGCTATCTGTGATCTCTTTTTTAAAAACTCTATCCAGAGTTTACACTCAGCTCTCTCTTTACCACATCAGATTTCCATGATGTCCGCCTCACTGTCTCACGCTCCCCTCTCTTATGAACCCCAACATACTTATGAACAGTTATGCTTAAACATGTTGCTTGTTATGGATAAACCGTGATTGGCAGAGAAATCCAGTAACAGAACACAACTCAGGAGTTTGTGGAGAGAAGTAGTAGTATAGTTTTTTTTTACTCATTTAATGAATTAACAAATACTCTGGTCTAGTAACTGAAGAAATTACACAGCAAACCAACACAATCATACACTGCAGTGCACATACACAATGTAGAGATGTGAGGTAATCGACTATATTTTAACAAAAAATAAAAATAAGGCCACTCTCTCTTCCTTCCAGGCAGTGTTGTGTACTTGGGAATGATGGTCGGAGCGTTCTTCTGGGGAGGAATGTCTGACAAAGTGGGCCGTAGACAATGCCTCCTCATCTGCATGTCCACGAATGGCTTCTTTGCCTTCCTGTCATCTTTCGTCCAGGGATATGGCTTCTTCCTCGTTTGCCGTCTCGTCGCGGGTTTCGGGTGAGTCTGATAAACCGGAGGTTGCACAATGCCACCACAGTGGGAGGGTAACACAGCAAGTCCAACAATCAAAGACAAATCCCTGTTTTTCCTGATTGTCCCCATCCTCTGAAAAGTGATGAAAAAAATCAGGCTAATTATAATTATTAATAAAATAGTAATAGCTGTAATAAAAATTATTACTTTTTTACCAGAACTATGGCCAATGTAATTCTTCACTCTGTCAGCAAACTTTTATACTAACTGTGAATTTAGGGATTCCTGCAATGCATTAAAATGAGCAGAGCGTGCTTGAAAATGACAGACAGCATGTACTCTTTTTATAGCATAGACATATGACTGTGATTTATTGCGTTCTTTTCTTTGGCAGTATAACCGGTCCTTTAAGGCCTAATTCAGCAAATGCATTGACATCATTCTCGAGAGTAATTGAAAAGGCTCTCCAATAGCTGTGCTATTTTCTGCTTACTCATTCACTTTACAGGTCTTTGCAAAGAGCCCTCAATTTAACTGATTACTAACTGACAGTTTTTCAAGTCATTTTGGGGTTTTTTTGTACAGGTGAATTGAAACAACAAAGGACGGTACAAACTGTGGGATAAATGTGAAACTATGCGAATGATGCAAAAAACAAAATGCATCTGCCTTAGTCTCATTAATCTTCCTGTTTTCTGGTTCTTGCAGGATAGGAGGTGCTGTGCCCATCGTCTTTTCCTTCTTTGCCGAGGTGCTGTCCAGGGAGAAAAGAGGAGAGCACCTCAGCTGGCTGTGTATGTTCTGGATGATTGGTGAGATCTATGCATCTGCTATGGCATGGGCCATCATACCACACTATGGTGAGTGTACTTGCAAAAATGTTAACATTCACACCATCACCCATCAGTTTATATAATGTTGAGTGAGGCGGAACCACAAGGAAAAAATTAAGCTTTGTTTTTTCCTTTTGAAATTAAAGGTTGCATTGTTAGAAGGAAGAAGAAAGCATGAATCACTCAACTCGGTGTTTGAAATATAGCCCAATAACAAGCTATATATGGTGATACCCTTAACACAATTAAGTTAAGCGGCGCTCTTAGGATGCTTACAATGTGACTTTATGCTGAGCTCCTGAATAGAGTTACTAAACTGTACAGTCTCCACATGACCATGGGTTAAGGTGCCAGTTTTCCCTGCCATGGGAATTAATCACTTAATAGCTCTGAGTGGCTGCAGGCTGGGAGAGGCTGAGGTCAAAAGATTAATGTATGCATAGATACCACATAGCAAGTATGGGTGAGGGTGGAAGGCGGAAAATGTGATTTATGACAAAACTGTCTGTCGACTGCACTCGTCATGAGAAAAAACAGCACAAAGAGAATTGGCTTTCTTCCTCTCGCCGGATCCTTTTCATTTTCTCCTTGCTTTCATTTTTTTTTTTAAACCTGCTGTTCCCTTCCTTTTACTGCCTCCCCTCACCTCCTGTTTTATACTCTCCCCATCTCTCTAACTCTGTCCTTCCTTTTATTACCTCGCCTCTCTCTCCACTCTCTGTCTCTGCAGAGTGTTCTTCTTGATCAAGCATAATTAGGTTTTTCTCCTTGCTCTAATAGGACAAAGCTACATCTAGAGTTGATTTATGGCCAGACCATGCTTTAGCCAGCCTGTGACGTCAGAGAGAGAGCGTGTGCGTGCGTGTGTGTTGCTGCAAGTTGCATGGATGATGTTTTACTACGACTGCAGATGCATACAGGTGAAATTGAATGCAATAACATCTGACACTGGGAGAGGTCGTTTGAGTGAACACAGGCACACAAAGAGGTGCTTTTATGGTGTTTCTGATAAGGGACTTCCCAGTTTTATTACATGATGCTTAAACAGGGGCACGCACACATGCACAAATGCTGTGGATCCACTCACATGGATGTACAGAAACACACTGGTAAGGGACTTCTGAAACCGGAATGAGGCTTCATTAGAGAACCTGGCTGTCAGATCAGTGGATATCATATTGAGCAGATACTTTGCTTTTATTCTCTTTGAGACTCACTACCACTGCGCCTCTCTATCTGAGAGGGAACGACGTGTCTTGCATGCTTACTCCAAAGCTCACGAATGTTTTTTTTAAAGTTTCCCCAAAATGCTGCAGTGCCTTCGACCAATCCCACAATGACGTTTAAGAAAAAAAAAAACAACTCCTGCAGACATACCTTTTTGCCTTGCAGTAAAACAAAGCTGCATGACTTATGGGTTATGATACAAGTTCCTTAACACTGGTGTGTAATGTGCCATTAGAGCTCTTATCTGTCTTTACCACTTGCTGACTCATAATGTCTCCTGAAATCCCCCTGGCAGCTGGAGATCCACAAGGAGGTCTACTTGGCAAAAATCCACTGACAGGAAAGCTGGATGAGTTGTTAAGTTAGTTGTTAAGAAAGATCACCACTTGAGTAACCTCATTAGGCAATGCTAAGACCTATAGATTAAAGCTTAAACATCAAGAGTGGACTACACACCATATTTTCTATGAGCCAGCATCTATTATATATTATCCGTCTCTCTGTATGTGTCTGTCTGACCGTCTACAGTAGGCCTGGGATGGCTGACTCAGTCATCCATAGACTTAGCCAATTATGTACATAATCCCTGTAATGAGATTTTCAGTGGCATCGGTGAAACACTAACCCTGCGGGGCAGGAAGTCATGCTACATTTCTGTAGAAAAGGCAATCACTGCTGAACAACCCTTTCTCTCATTGCTCCTCTCTTTATTTCTCTTTCTCACCAGATTTTACTCTAGACTCAAACACACACACACACACACACACACACACACACACACACACACACACACACACACACACACA
>NW_024582424.1:2292691-2335816 GCF_018398535.1 Haplochromis burtoni | reverse complement strand
CACACACACACACACACACACACACACACACTCGCGTACTCACAGCTTTAGTGAAAAGTCCCAGCTGTCCCACTAAAAGCCTGAAACCTCCCACACACACACACACACACACACACACACACACACTCGTTTTCATATCTTAGTGAAAACATCTCATTGACATAATGCTTTCCCTATAGCTGCTAACCCTAACCATCAAAAATGAATGCCTAACCCTCAGCCTAAACCTAACCATAACCTAATTGTATCACTGACACTAAAACCACACTTTGAGCCTCAAAATGCCTTCAAACTTGTGGGCATGGGCATTTTGTTTCCATAAGTAACTGTTGGTCCCCACAGTTATAGTGCCATGCCAGTCTTCTGTCCTCACAAAGATCTTTAAACATGTACACACACCAAAAGGCAAGGAAATAAACAAAGGGACTTTTACTGCCCAATGGAAACCATTGTAGACTCACTGGTAATCCGTGTTGCATCACAAAAAGTCATTGTCTGTGTTCTTTACATTAGATAATTAATACATTAGCAATTTAGATTATCATACAAAGACAAAGTAATTCGTTTCTACCTTTATTTACGTTTTAGTCACTCGTAACAAGACATTTCCTCTTTCTTGTCTCTTTTGGGACGTATTAGCACCACTTATGATCGTCTCCCACACCCTTTAAAAACAGTTGTTTAAGTGGTTCATATGCACAGCTATCAATGATGAATTTTAATATGCTGTGAGATTAATCCCAAGCAGTCGTTTTCTGGCATAACCATTAGCATTAACCCCCTCCCCACCCTCCGACTCCCCTCCTACGCCTGTTGATGGATAATAGTGCTATTCCGTTAGGAGCAGTATCTCCATGAGGCATGTTCCACGGAGAGACGTGGGAGGTCACAACTGATGCAACAATCCCTTTCCGTGCTTCCTGCCCAATAACATTGCAGAAAAAAAGACTAAATCATTAAGAACACAAAGAAAAGTGTGCATATACAGTACATTAAACATTTGTGATGGCTGGTCTTTTCACTTCTCTTTATATACTTCAGGTTTTTCCATCAGAATCCTGCTGTGCCAAAAAGTAAACTTCAGTTTATGCAGCACACCCAAAAAAACTGAAGACACAAAACTCATCCAAAAAATACAATTTAATTTGAAACTCTGCTGTATTTTCTTCCTGTTTTGTTTTGTTAAACAGTTTCCCTGTGTGTCATGGTTTTTGTTTTGTTTTTTTGCTTCTTTACCTTAGCTGCCTGTCTTACTTGACTTTTGACTCTGAACTGTGTAAATGTTAAAATGTCAAGTGTTTTTTTTTCTAGCAAGTCATGATGTTAACTAAAAGAATTACAAAAAACTGGTGCGTACATTTTTACAGGTACATAAGTAACTAGGTTGACAGATGACAAGTGTCTTGGTCAGAAGTGCTCTATTCCATCATTAAACCATTAGAAATGAAATCACTGAAACTCATAATACGCAGTCCATCATTAGGGCAAGAAAAACCCCACAAAAGCCCACTAAAATGGGTGAGAGGATATTTTTTTGAATGCAAATAAACCTTCCTTCACAAATCAGCTAAGACTGCTTCAAAGCAGGTGCTGGAGTGTAGATGACCTATAGGTGCCTATAAGGCCAGTTAAGAGACCTGGGTTTGATTGTGTCCTGGACCATTTCCTGCATTTTGTTCCCTTTCACTGTTCTGTCCAGCAATAAAGACTAAACTGTCCAAAAACATATCTTAGAGAGAAACTCTTAAGTAAGTAGAGCCAAACTCAACGTCTTCAATGTAAATACAGATGATTGACCTCAAGAAGAAAACCACTGAAGGGCACTCAAAATCAGAAAGGCCACATTAAACTTTGTTAGAAAGGACAACTCCATGGAGAGATGAAAGGTTTGGAGATGGAAAGGAAGGCCTCATGATCTCAAGCACACAGGATCATCTGTCAAATATGCTGGAGATATTTTTTATGCAGGTAAGGGCATGGCTGGCAATAGAAAGGAAAAAGGAAAATGCATAATGTTTAATTTCATATGTGTTTATGCGTGGGTGGGTATGACATGGCATTATGTGGTGTCGCTGCACATGATTATTCATGTTTATTTCTGTGCCGTTTCTCCATATACTCAGCTTATTGCATGTGTGAATATATGTGTGCGTCTCCCCTCTTTGTGTGTTTCTGTATGCGTGAATGTTAGAAATGATTAATGAGTCTGGAAGAGTGCCTGTGGGCTGAGATCAGGTGCAACAAGATTTAACTTAGCAGAAAAAGCTCAGTTGTATTCGTACCCATTCAATTAACCTGTCCCTGTGCACTCTCAGGCTTCCTCTGCAGAGCCATTCATCTCTACGTTTTACACATCACTCTCCTGCGCCTGTCAAGAGCTCCCATTTAAACGCCGTCTTTTATTTGTAGCCCTTTTGTGTTTGCAGTGTAAGACTCGCACGCAACACTCACAATCAGCCTTTTTAGTCTCATCTGGTTAAGAATATGCAATAGAAGTACCTATGCTGTATCATCTAGAGTTAAATAAATGTTGAATGCCATCTGTGTTATTTAGCTATTGATTCTATGCTACCATGAAAGCACAGTTGCATTTTCTTTTATTATGCCCCTATGAGTGCAGACTTACCTAAAGAGCCACCTGCTGTAAGCTGAGAATTACTTAACAATTCATCCGTGAACTGTTTGTTACTCTTTCATGAATTTAAACTAGACATATCTGCTTGTGTGGCGCTCTTTCCATTGTTATAGTAAGAAAAAAAAATGCACCCACCAGACACTTTATTAGGTACACCTGTTTAACACAAATATCTAATCAGTGAAGCACATGGCAGAAACCCTAATAAGACTTTGGTACTGTCCCTTTATGACCATAATGTACCCATCTTCTAATGGCTGCTTCCAGCTCAATAATGAACATAACGATGAGTTCACTGTACTCAAATCAGGTCCAGACTCACCAGATCGCATTCCAATAGAGAACCTTTGAGATATGATAGAATAGGCGATTCACATCTTCAAGGTGTAGCTGGTAAATCTGCAGCGTCTGTGTGATTCTATCATGTTAATAAGGTGTCAAAAGTGCAATGATTAATGTTTTATGTTTGCTACTATTGTAGCTTATTTTCTTCCAATTCAACCCCCAAACTCTGTTATGCTGTGTTTTTCACTTTCTGCATTAGTCACATGCAATTTTCTAAACAGATTTGGTTGCTGCATAATCATGATTGTTGTCATGATGTCATGATCATTATAGATTTTCTAAACTATGTTAGGTTTGGTTTATTTACCTCACCAGGCATGTGCATAGCTTAATATCTGAATGCTGTTGATTCACATTGTTTTATCTTGTAATGAGCTATGAGTCACTTTACGTTTGCTACTTTTTGCAGGTTGGAGCTTCAGCATGGGTTCAGCATACCAGTTTCACAGTTGGAGGGTGTTTGTCGTCGTCTGCGCCCTACCCTGTGTGTGCGCTGTGGTGGCACTTACCTTTATGCCTGAAAGTCCCAGGTTTTACCTCGAGGTAACGAGACCTTCTGATTTTTAGCAGACTAAACCTATTTTAGTCTGCGCCTCCTGAATGTGCTGCATCAGTTCGTATCCCAGAGAATGCCTTGTCATGGTGCTGTGTTGTCCTCAACTGTCATCAGTTTTACATTCAGCATCTTTCAGACAAATTGAGATTACTTGGACATTTCCCAGCAGATGTTTAATCAGACAAAAACAGTGTGAGTCATTCAGTGCTGTTGGAGGCCTGTGTATGTGGAAAATAGAAGCTCAGAGATCTGTGACAGTAGGTTTGCCGCTCCAGCATAATTATCCTTTGAAGTGAAATGAGTCACCATTGTCGTGACTGTCATCATTTTGCCCTATCTTGGAGAAATCAAAGGCTTGTATTTATGCACCTGAGCAGCCTGCTGCTGCTGATCCCATGAGTTTATCTTGTCGTCTCTCTTCCTTACTTTCCTTGCTTGACAGGTGGGGAAGCATGATGAAGCCTGGATGATCCTTAAACAGATTCACGACACCAACATGAGAGCGCGTGGGCAACCTGAGAAAGTCTTCACTGTGAGTGTTTGTTTCTGCAGTGCTGGGTTTCCTGACGCTTAAGGAAGTAAAGAGGCTTATATTCTGCCACCACTGGGACAGATTTTAACGCTTTCACCGTGCAGGATCACATCTGAATTATGATGGTTCTGAAAGCTGTTTTGTGTCATTCAGGCTTATTTGCAGCATGAGCTCCACTTTGGGAAAGCCGCTTAGTCAACATGTTTCCTGAATTGATCCTATGCTATTGAACACATCGTTTATATTCACCCTTTTTATACTGGTTTGATTTTTTTTTTCCATAATTCTGTTCATTAAATTTTTAAAGATAAACAAACAAGCAAAATGCAAAAACCAAACAGAATGAATCCAATGCATGCACTTTAGGTCCAGAAATGTGTCAGTTTCCCATGTCAAAGTTCCAGTCAGCTCTCCCTTCCATTCATGCAACGTACAAATTTACAATTAGAGAGTTCCACATGGAAATAGAACGAGGATCATCTCCGACCCCCTTCACCATTATGGCTTTCCTCACTAGCATTAAAAGAGACTCAATCACAGCCTCTTTTAAGAGAGGTGGGAATCTTCTCAAGCAGACAGAGTAGCAGGTTTGTTGAAATCTGCTGACCTGTTGCTGTACTGTCACAGCTGTTCAGAAGCTGATTTGATTTTTAATGCTGTGTAGGTGTAATTTTATTCTAGAAATAAATGAAAGGCTATGATATTGCACAACAATGTCAGTAATTCAATGTCAACTTATTGTAAAGTAATACAGATGTTATTCTTATACTGTTTTCCAATATTTCAGGTAAACAGGATCAAAACTCCACGGCAGCTGGATGAATTTGTTGAAATGGAATCAGAATCTGGCAACCCAGTTTCTAAGGCTTTCTTCAGGATAAAGGCTGAAGTTCGTGGGGTAAATATTTGTCTTTTTATTTGATTATAGTTAATTTTTAACTATAATTAATTTTATTGTAAATTCCTGCTTTTATAAATAACTTAAACCTTCCTAAATTCACTAATGCTAATTTCAGCTGCTAAGCAAATGTGTAAACCGGAAAACTATAGAGCCACCTTAAACCTTCCTCAATAAATTAAAACTGTTGTTTGAGTGTGACGACATAACCTTTTTGACTCCTTGTCAAAAGTGTCTAAGATTTGAGTAACAGAAATATCAAATCAAGTAGGGCGGGGCTACAGTTTATGTAATACCAATTCAAACCACAAGACAGTGCAACAATTCAGTGCGACTTTTCTTTAACTAGGCAAGTCGCCGATAACAAAACCTTATTTATAAACAGCTGCCTGGTGGAAATGGAAATAGGGCTAAAAAGAAGTATCGAAAGTCAAAAGCAGCAGCACATATCAGAGAACATCTCAACACCCTCTCTGGTAGCACACTGCCCCCTGGTGGAGAAGATTTCAGTTAAGTTGTGTACTAGGCCATTACAAAAAGTACCTTTAATTATATTTGTTTTCCTTATTATTCCACTGTACCAAATCCTGATGCCTATTCTAATAGAGCTCTTGTCTCTTTTTAGATCTATCTGAACCTTATGAAGTGTTTCAACTACCCAATGCGAGAAAACATGTTGCGACTGGCCATAGTGTGGTTCACGCTGTCATTCGGGTGAGATTTGTCAGTTTTGTCATAGAAAAATCAGACAAGTTTCTGTGGTCAGATAATAGCTCTAGGCAGTCTGTTTTGTTGGCACATTGCATTTCTGTCATCTTGAGCGCTGCTGTGTAGAAGTTGCACAGTCTCAAAATCAATCACTGTCTCCCTGCCCCACGGATCAATACAGTTTCATTGGTGTCTCTGTGGATACAGAGGTGGACCTGCGTGCATGTGTGGAGGAGACAAGACAGGAGGCAGCCAGTTGATTTTTTAAAGCACAAGTATCTTCTGGATTTCTAATGTGTCTGTCTATCTATTTATTGTTTTGTCAGGTCTCACTCTAACACGAACAACCTCTCGTTGATGAACCGATCAGCTGATTTTTTCGATCCAACTATCAACATGTCCCTCTGATTGCAGATATTATGGCCTGTCAGTCTGGTTCCCTGATGTCATCAAACACCTGCAGGCTGATGAGTATGCCTCTAAAGTGAAGATCCATAACAATGAACGCATCGAAGGCATCACCTTCAACTTCACCCTGGAGAACCAGATACACAAAAATATTCTCTTCATTAACGACCAGTAAGACAATTCAGTTTCATAATAATAATAATAATAATAATAATAATAATAATAATGATGATGATGATGGAGGCAAATTTGTTATGCACAACTGATAAAATGTTACATGCTGCAATTAAAGTGATAAAGTGCATAAAATATCACCACTAGACATCAGCAGATTGCAGTCAACTGAATTCTGTTTTGCTCCTTTACTTACTCCTCATAGTTCAAGTGCTAAATCCTAGCTACAGTAGCTGCTGTTGGACAAACATTTTAGTCAGAAAGAGTTCAAAAACAGCTTCTTTGCCACTGCTGCTGTTAGTCAGTGTTAGCTGCTGTTAGGTTTGGGGTCAGTCAAACTTTCCTTGAAATGGATTCAACATTGCTGGACTCAAACACTTAGTTTGATTACATTCTCACACTGTTTGAGAGTTTGCTCGCTGTTTATCTGACAGGAAGTGTCATTTTTAGGACACTCGAGCCCAGCGTTGGCATAACGTTAGCTTATAACCAGATGTTGTTGCATAACTTTCTCTTTGTGAGCTGTCAGCGCCGTTCACATGTATTTTTCATGAATTAATTGTAACATTTATAAGAACCCATCCATTTGTTGGAAGACTTAATTGCACACAAATATAATATTCTTGTTTTCTATTAAATAACTTAAAAAAATGACTGATTGTACCTTTAAAGTTAACATATTTCTGTTACTTCAGCTTTGTCAATATGAAGCTGAAGTCTGTCACCTTCATTGACTCCACCTTTCGTAACTGCTACTTTGATGATGTGACATCAGTGGGCTCCTTCTTCAGGAACTGTACCTTCATTGACACGTTCTTCTTTAACACAGGTGAGGCATGACTACACAGGTAAACTCTTATGTTTTGTCATTTCTAATACACCATCTATAATCTTAACATGGGAAAGTTTTTGGTTTTTTTGCTTCTCTGGGCAGATATCGATGAATCTAAATTAATTGATGGCACAGAGGTGATCAACAGTACATTTACCCACAACAAGACAGGGTGCCAGATGACTTTTGATGATGACTACAGCGCCTACTGGGTTTACTTCATCAACTTTCTGGGGACCCTGGCTGTTCTTCCTGGCAACATTGTGTCTGCTCTCCTTATGGATAAAATTGGGCGTCTCTCTATGTTAGGTAGGAAAGTAAGACCTGGCTCTTTGGTAACACTATGGGTGTGTCAACTTTTACTCTTCTTTTGAATATGTGTGTATGTCCTCAGGTGGCTCCATGATCCTATCAGGCATCAGCTGTTTTTTCCTGTGGTTCGGCACCAGTGAATCCATGATGATTTTCATGTTGTGCCTTTATAATGGCCTGAGCATCTCTGCCTGGAACTCCCTGGATGTTGTCACTACCGAGTCCTTCCCTACTGTCAGGAGGTAACAGGACAAACATGTTTTTTTCTTATAGATAACATTGTTGTATAGACTTGTGTATAAAATAGGGCCTAATTCATCCAATTTATGAGAGTAACATGTTTCTGTTTTCGTTTTTTGATTTTCTCTCCCAGGGGAACAGGCTTCGGGTTCTGTAATGCTCTGTGTAAGCTGGCAGCAGTTCTAGGGAACCTGATTTTTGGTTCTCTTGTTGGCATTACCAAGGCCATTCCTATCCTCATGGCGTCATCAGTGCTTGTTGGGGGGGGCCTGGTTGGACTACGGCTGCCTGACACTCGGGCGAATGTCCTCATGTAACACTAGTGTAGCAGTGCTCACCTGGGCTAAAATCTGGATGTGAGAGTCCTAGAGAAACCCCGGTATGCGTTTTGAGGAAGCAGTGCAGCTGGCTTGGTTTTTTATACATATCTTAACACACATCTCAAAGCTCGCTGATGTATAAATGGTGAAGCAAAACCGCAAACACACCTTTTCACAATGTGTCTGATGCAAACCTTGTGAGGTGATAAGTTCAACATTTTGTGAATCACTCACCTACAGAGTTCTCGTTAGAGTTTGGTTTGTTGAGGTTGCACCTTCTAGCTGCAGTCATTGCTTATGCGGTAAAACTGCACGGTTAAAATCTGAAGGCTTTTAATATTGATACAGTCTTATTAAGCCAATCCAGATGGATAGAAAAGTGCAAAAACAAGCTGTAATGAGCACAGCCAACCTGCTGTGTGACAACGCAGGGACTAGATGATCAGACAGTTCATACTCGTGACACAGCTGTATGACAGCTGGCTTGCCCACAGAACCAACTATCAGTACACAGACCATGTGTGCCGATAGTCATCATACAGAAATAAATATAAAGAAAAACATGCAGCAGGTACCTCATTTGCAAAGGTGAGATACATATATCTAATTATTTTCACTCGCTTGCATTTAACATCAGTCTGCTGTATTTAGATCAGTGTCATATTTGCTCCTATATCAGCAACCTTCACAAAGAAGCCCATTTACATCAGAGACCAAGCCCTTTGCACTACTTACCCAACCAAGAATCAAAAAGGCCATATAGAAACACTTTTCCTGTATCAATAATTGTATGTCACGTTGAATATGAACATGGAAATTTTTATTTTCTGCTGTGTGTTTGTGAAAGCCAAAAATAATGATTTGTTCCTTTTGTCCAAATCTCTATGTGGTATTATTATTATTCTTTTAAAAAAGCTCTAAGAGGAGCTATCCTTCTGATTTAGCTTTGTGTTGGATCCTGCTTGTGGCAGTAACATGTCATGCTGCTTCCTTTCAAAAATACTGAATGGCCTTTTTTAATGTGCCTCTCCTTGACTGGAGCAGATGCCCGTAGTCATGTGCTGTCCAAAGGTTTTAAGGAACAGACAGAAACTGAACAGGCATTAGATTAAAAAAAAAAAGAATAAGTAATTTTATGTACATATGTAAAATATGTCACAGATATTGATTCATTTTTGGTCTTAATGTCATGTTTTTTGTTAGACATACGTATTTTGCTAAAACTTTTGTTTCCTTCTCTCCTGCAAAAATGTCACTGCTATACCAATCGTATCATCAAGATATGACCTGTGGTGTTAGTTACCATACAAGACGGCAAAATAATAATGTAGATAACAACCACCTCGTTATGACGGCGGATTGGTGCAGCCCATAACGTTTTTTTAAATGCATCTTAATTTAATCAAAATTAACCCCATTTTTGTTGGTTATAGTCGTTATATTCACAGTTGTACAAAACTGAAACTTCTAGGGAACATTAATCTTTTACCTCTCATTAGACTTGATCTCACTGGCCACTTGGTTAGATACACCTATTTAGCTTTAGTCAAGACGACCTGATCAAGCACACACTGATTATCAGAAGGAAGATGAAAGACGATCTAAGTGACTTTGAACATGGCATGGTTGTTGGTACCAGAAAGGCTGGTCTTAGTATTTTAAAAAACTGCTGACCTACTGGGATTTTCCCCACACAACCCTCTCTAGGGTTTACAAAGAATGGCCCGGAAAAAAAGAAGAGAAAATACCTTGTTGATGTTGAGTTCAAGGAGAAGGGCACGGCTGCTTTGAGCTGATGATGAAGCAGATGAGACTATAGCAGCAGAAGACTGCATGTGGTGTCACTCTTGTCAACTAACAACAGGAAACTAAGATTACAATTCACATGAGCTCACCAAAATTGGGCAACAGAAAATTGCCTGGTCTAATGAGTCTCGAATTTGGCATAAACAACATGGAAGCATGGATCCATCCTTCATTACATCAGTGTGTCAGGCTGCTGGTGGTGTAATAGTGTGATGAAATTTTCATAGTACCAACTGAGCATCAGTCTACCTGAGTATTGTTGCTGATCATGTCCGTCCCTTTATGACCACAATGTACCCATCTACTGATGGCTGTTTTCAGCAAAGCTCATATCATCTCAAACCAATTTGAGGTGATATGAGTTATTGTACAGCATGTCTTTGACCTCAATGCACATCATGATGAAGATAATAAAATAAAGATATCAGGAAAAAAATTTGATGCCGTCCCTCCCCCCAGATTCAGTTGCTCTCAGTTTTGAATAATAAACGTGTGTATTGTATTTTCTGTGGTGTTAGCTAACCTTAACCTGCATTTCTCTGTATTTGTGGCATCTGTAACTTCAGTGTGGACCTGGTTTGTGTCTGTGCTGCAGGTGGCTCTCTCTCAGCTACTCAAAAAAACAAAAACTGTACTGTACTTGTGCACATCATTGCCAGAATATGTAAAATAAGTTGGAAAGTGAAGTCTGCTGCTATTGTGCAACATATTTTTTGAGCACATATATATAATTTAAATATTTTTAAAACAAAAGTATGACATACAGAATCTAAATTACAAAAAAACAAAACAAAACAAAAAAACTTGCCCAGCAATATTGACCTATGTCAGTAGCAAAGAATATCAGAAGGAGTCATCAGTATGAATGAAAAACCTGCATTGTTGTACCGGAGAAGTAATATTACCTAACATGTTGGTGTATTTAGGGATTTTGATTATATGTACTGTATTTGTGTGTATGCAAAAGACAGCGAGTCTGAGAGGGAGAGTGTGTGTGGGCTTGTGTATGTAACCATGAATGTAAATATTATGTACATATCAAAGCTGATGTTAGTGAAGTTTCTGGGTTAAATGTTTCAGCTCCTTGAGGGGACACGTGTGTCTCCGGCTTCGTCCAAGCGATAAGTCCATATACTGTATCTCTGTTGTACATCCGCTGGTCCTCAGCTTTTACCTGCTACTCTGTGCGTGCGTGGTTGTGTACGCGTTACACTTGCATGTATGTAAGAAAACTTGCGTTCTTTTATGCTCAACTTTTTTTTTGTTATTATAAATTCTTCTGGGAGAAAATGATGACAATATTAAGATTTTTGTTGAGGAAAACGTGAATGTATCACTCGTATGTTTTGTTCATCTATTTTTGAGGGGAGGGGGGATAGCCAGATGTGTGTCAACAATAAAGTTGTGAGTACTAATTGTGAAGGGCCTGAGGGGTGACTGAGCTTGATGTTCAGTGGTCAGCAAGTGTGAGAAAATGTGAAGATGTATTTGCCAAATATTCAATTCCCTGTGATTGATGTTAAAAACTGGAAAAGCAGGGATTGCAGACTGTGCTGCTTTTGAACATATATAATAAAACTTATGTTCTCTAGCAAGTTACTCTTCTGTGTCATGCTTGTGCTAAACCTCAGATTAATATTAATACTGATGCTCCTATAAACATCATTTATGTGCATAAGACAACATAAGCCTTAAATTTATGTGTATGCAGTAAGTTTAACTAAACAGTAATAGTTTACAAAGGCTATAAAGTTCAGTTTTTGGAGAAACTCTTTGAGAGAGTTCAGCATTTACACTCATTTTTGACGCAATAGTGGGCGGGTGTGTTTATGGACAGTGCTAGAGCCAAAGAGTGGACAGGCCACTCCAAACTCATGGGATGTTTGGGGACACCTACACAATCGCTCCAAAGTCCATGAGCGGGTGAAGCACATACTTAGAAAACTGAAGTTACAACCACTAGCTACTATTTCTGCAGGTCTTTTGCTGAACGACTGCTTTACTGTCCCTTTTGCCATGTGGAGACATTAAAGCAGCACAAGCATCCATTAAATTCTAATAATATTACAGTTTTCAGCAGTTATATAACACTACATGACAGTTCAGCCCACAGAAGAAAATAACAAGAGGATATACAAAAACAAAAATAATAAAAGATGATGCCACAGAGAAAAAAAGAATACATAAATAGAAAAATGTAACAGTTGTTGTGCCAACCCAGTAAAAGATATGGTATTAATGTGGCCTCCACATCAAAAATTGTGTGGATGTAATCTTTTTCATTTCATTGTACCACAATGGAAACCGTTTCCAACATTTTGCATACCTGCCAAATGAATACATGCAGATAAACACGTGGTTAGAGTAACTGTGTCCTCGAGGTAATGCTGCCTCCTAGTGGCCAAAATCGAGGACGTGAATCATTGCAATAGCTGCCAATGATTAATGTATAAAGAGTCGGTATAGACTCTTCTGTATACAGTCTTCTTTTGGCTGCTCCCTTTTGGGGGGTACCACAGTGGGTCATCTGCCTCACTCTCACCCTATTTCACGCATCCTCCTCGATCACACCAACCCTCTGTATCTCCTCCTTCACTGCATCCATGAATCTTATCTGCAGTTTTCCTCTTTTCCTCCTGCCTGGCAGCTCTATGTTTAACATCCTCCACATGTCCAAACCTTCTCAGACTTGTCTCCCTAACTCTGTCTCCAAACTGCTCAGCCTGAGCCGTCTCTCTTATCTACTCATTTCTAATCACTCCCAAAGAAGATCTTAACATCAACTCTGCTGCTTCCAGCTCCACCTCTTTACGTCAATGCCACCACCAAACTTTACATCACTGCAGAACTCACAACCATCTTTTAAACGGTCTCTTTCATTTTTGCTGCTATTCATTTGTCAAAAATCACCCAACACTCTTCATGTCTCCCCGCCTCCAGGTATTTAAACTTATCCACGTTCACTTCCTCTACTACCTCTCCTAGCATCTTCACTGTCACACCCACCCTCTCATCCACACACAGATATTCTGTCACAGATATTGTTTTTTTACTCCAGAGCATGCCTACACCTCCAGACCACAATGTTGTCTACAAAGATCATAGTCCACAGAGGCTCCTGCCTGACCTTGCCTGCCAGTATGTCCATCAGCCCCGCAAACAACTCGTCTCTATCTCGCTGTCCTCATACAGTCTAAAAGTTTTAATTGATTTTAGAAAGATTTTTTACGCAATAATATCTTGAAGTGATATTTTTAACCTCCCACGATGGCCTTTTATGATAAGAACACGTTGTACTAGTAAGTTTATATCAGGAAACCCGGCCCGGCCCGTTTTTTCGTTAACTTGTTTTTCCTGGGTCTTTTCACGTGTGTTATGAATAAATCTTATTTTTTTCGGTACCGGTACTAGTTTTATTTTGTTGTATTTATCTGCGACACCTTAAAGGCCGGTCCGTGAAAATATTGTGGGGCACAAATCGGTCCGTGGCGCAAAAAAGGTTGGGGACCGCTGGTTTATATGACTTGTGGCATCAACTTTGCATACAAAAGCGAAACCTGAACTTTTATGCAAACTAGAGGACGTTAAAAAAACCTGTAAAGACACACCCAAGGCAGGGTTGTCTAAGAGAAAAAAAACATTAAAATAACAAATAATGAAAGCACCAGGCAGAATTAAACATTCACAATTTACCATCTTAAAAATTAAAATAATAATAATACTAATAAAAACAGTTAAAGCTCTGCCCAGACTCACCTTATCACCAGCAGGTGGTGCAAGGTGCTAAAGCTCCGTCAGCGTTCCCGTCAATCATTGCAGCTCAGAGCTGAGCGGGGCAAGAGCACCGACCCGGAGCACTTTGTTCAGGAGGCACCACAAGCTGTGCACACCATGGGGTTCGTCTGCTGCAAGGCACAGTTAGCACTTTCATGAAACTTCTGGACACAGCTGTGCCTATTTTTTTCTCTCCATATACATCACTATTATTTTTCTTCCCCCAGTTACTAGTTAGTTTATTCACATCTGTATCTGCCGAGAGGCGCGGTCGCCGGGTAACTTCAACGTTAACTTAAGTTATTTCCAGTTGAGACGAGTTCACGGGTGGAGGAAACGAGGCAGGATGTACCATGAAGAGACCGCAGCGTTACACAGGCCACGCTATGGAAGTAAGTGAGATCGTGTTTGATTGTTTTAGAGCTAAAAAAGCTACTGACTCCTACCCCAACGTGGGTTGGTTGCGAGGATGAGGACGAGCTAACGTTTCGGTGCCTTCGCGGGGATGTTTGATGAGCAACAGGTGGGTGAGCTGCACCACTAGCTGCGGGATACCTTCAGTAGGTGTGGCTGGCCCTGACGGTGCGCTTAAAATGCGGATGAAGAGTGGCTATTAGAGGTTTTAGGTGAAAGAAACCACATCCTGGATGCTTCAATAATACTACTAATAGTTATTTGAGACCTAGTTTTCTCCCCTCGCCTCCCACAGGTGGCCCTAAACGCAGCACAATGATTTTTTAATCTGTTTATTTGACAGTGGACGCCAACATAAGGCGTTTTTTCTCACAGGTTAACCATTAACTTGAGCTTTCTGCTGCCGCTGTCACATGTGCAGCCTAACCCCGTGAGCACGCCAAGAATTTAACCGAGTCCACTGACAATAAACACAGGTAGGTTTACTGTAGATAGCATGTCTGTGGGCAAAGTACAGCTTTGAGAATAGGCAGTATTACCCCCAGTGCTGTTTTTTATCTTCTTCTTTCTGTTGCATCTGACTTGAATCATTATATTTTATTGATCATATCTTGCTACTGTGAATCCATAAGAAGTGTGTCTCCAGATAAGATAGAGTAGTATGCTGCAAACTCTCTAAGATATGGGTCCAAACAAGTCCAAATTTGTTGGCCCCAAATCACAAAGTTGTCCTTCAACTGCGCTTTAATTTGCAAGTGCTGCTGTGGGACCCCGAGGCAAATCTATTCATGTATTTCATACTGACCTGAGTTTATTGATTTGGCTTGGATACAATGGATGAACCAAAAAAACCCACAAAGCCTCCCTTGAATCGTAGCCCGCCAAAAGGTTGCGTAGAATAACCCTGCAGCTAAACAAAAGCATGAGTCATAATCACAGGGACTATAACTCAGGTCCGGTGATCTTGTGACACACAAAAGCAACAGACCCATCCTGATAGTTAAATATAACACAGTGCAAGAGCGTAGACAGGCTCTTCCAGGAAGTGTGTGAGTGTGTCACTAGAGGTAGTGTGTAATGGCTGCGCTGGGGCTTCTGTGCCTGACATACGTTTTCATCTGCATCTGTCTTCTGCACAGCTGGACCACAAATCTGTGGTTGGACCCTTTGGATGCGGTGCTCAAGAGACTAGAAAACATTTCGCCTAAATAGCGGGACAATTACGTCTGTAGAGATGTGGTTGGCCTGTGCTTCTCCTCGCATGCGAGTATTATTTGCCAAGCCTCTGCTGAGACTTGGCGAACGAATGTCTCTGCAGGTGGCTGTTGAATAGACAAGTTTAACAGAGTGTGCTTTAGAGTTTTAAAATATTCAGGCTAGAAAAGGGTTTAATGACCTACATATGAAGTTGGTTTGGCATGATTGGTAGAATATATGCAATGTGGGCATAAAGTTGAACAAAACTACAGTAAAGTCAGGATTCTAAACTGGCTTTTGTAGCTTTTGTTTTAGGATCTCTGTGAATAGAAAAGTTTGCACTTGGCCCAGGTGTGCAGAAGCTCCACTGCCATGAGTTTGATGTCACTGTTTAGCAATGCGAACCTTTCTGAAACGCATCTCAGCACTGATGGATGTAAAAGTCCAGCTAGGGACAAATTAGCAATATATGTAAACTCTCTGTGCAGCACATCAGCTTCACGCTCTGTATTGGAACTGCTGCGTGCTAAACCACATTGTCCCTATCAAAGAAATTAAATTTTAATTTAATTTAATAATGACATCAATGGAACTTGAGAGGATATGCTCTAGTTTGTCTATTAGCCAGTGCTGATATTTTTTTGTCTGTCTTGTTTTTGTTTTTTTTGTTACTTATTTAAGAATCACATAAATCTAGTGTAATTAAGTCTTTTCTTTTAAGTCATCAGACAGTCTTTGTGTAGTTAGCCGGCTCAACATTGATATGTCACAAAAGGAAAGGGGAAAAAATTGGCTACTGACACTGGCGGATGTTGTCATTTTCTGTTATTTCTTATTTCCCATCTTATAGGTAACTTAGTGGTTGCAGATTATGGCAAAACCATCTTTAAAAAAAGAGTCATGTTAAACAGTTCCTAGAGGCTTACATCTGCAGGGCACCCGGCTTTATTTTACACTCGCAGAAACCTGCGAGTAAAAACTGTGCCTGTCCACGTGTACCATCAGCTGCTAGCCTGTATTTAAATGAAAAGGGAAAGATCTGTTGGTAAAAGGAGCCCCTGAGCTTGAGATTTTCCCTTTTACTCAGCCAGAAATAAATAGATTTGATCGGATTAGAGCTGGTTAGGGAGTACGGCGTGGGGTGGGGTCTCGTTAAGCTGCAGGTGAAGGTCAACTCTCAGCAGAAGTCACTTGTCAGATCGGCACCCCGCCAAAGCCAGTTTAAAAACCATAAAATAAAAAGACTATTTCATCTCTCACGGCAGGGTTTACTGAAGCATGAAGTGGAGTTTTTAAACACATCAGTAATTAAAAAAAAGACTTATTTTTATGTATGTTTGGTATCAGCACTTCTGTTCAGGTGCCGTCTTAACCTATACCTTCAATGTTAGTGTAATAAAACACCATCCTCGAGGAGACCGCTTTCTGTGGTACTGATTCTTTACAACCTGGAGGGAGACTGTGAAGACCCTCCCGATGTGTGTCATGGTTGCGAGTGCAACTTTTGCTGTGCCGTGTTTAAAATAACCTTGTGTATGCAAAAATGTTGTCATGCTTGTGACAACTTCCTGTATTGAGTATGAAGCACACATGATGATCTTGGTGTTGGTTAGAGCTAAAAAAAATACCAGTGACACAGCTCCTAAGGAGGCCCGAGCTATAGTTGAGTATTAGCTTGACCTGTTCTTGTGCAGCTTTATGAAACAACCCTTTTCAACTGTAATTAAGAACAATAAGAATGGACAACACACTATGGAGTATGTTGCATAATGAAAAACAATGACAGTGATATAATCATAAGTGTTTTGTTTTTTTTTCCAGCCATTCAGGATGATGAGAGGTTGTCAGCAGAAGAGATGGATGAGAGGAGGCGGCAGAACATCGCCTACGAGTACCTGTGTCACCTAGAAGAAGCCAAACGGTAAGGTGGGCGTTAGATGGAGGGAGAAGCATTGTGCAGACAAAAGCCAGTTGCTTTTCTTTGTATTGTTTGCCTTGTCACAGTTCACACGGCATCTAGGATTTAAGTTGGGTGTGCTCTTGGTCAATCATTAGTTCTGTTTAATGTTTTTATACAAAGGTTTATGTGTTTAATGAGCAGGAAATGGTTGTGAAATAAAGGAATGGAGTGAAAGTGAGGGCAGTCTTATGAGTAAGAGAGCAAGTGTGTGGTTAAGTGTTTGTAGTATTATGAAGCTGCAATGGTGGATAAAGGCTGAATCGGCGTGGATGCAACATGATGACATGGAGGTGTAAACATTCCTAAGAACACGTGTGATTAAATCTGGGGTGGTGCTGACTTAGTGGAAAGAGTGGCTCGTTATCCACTGTACTCTCATCTTAGCTTTTTTTTTTTTTCTCTAAAAGCTGAAATTATTTATTTATTAAAAAAAAGAAAAAAAAAGAAGCTGTTTTCCAAAGCAAGCACAAATCTGATGAAGAGTCTTTGAGGTGCCTTAGCAAACCTGAAAGCGAACCACTTCCTGTCTTCTTCATGTTGGCATCCATCTGAACGGAAGAGGAAGTCTGATCATGTTTCTTCTAACACAGATTTGATAACCACACCCAGTCCCCAAGAGAGTATTTTCTTGGAGTCACTTTTCAGCTTAAATCCATTGCAGTCACTGTGGCCGAGTGTCGACTGCACATTTGCTTTACGTCCACATGCCCTCAGAGATTTGTTTCCCAGCTGAACTTTGACCCTGTAAAGACTGTTTGAATAGCCTATATTATCTGCTTATGACACAAGAGAGTTTAAGGGTTTACAATAAGACTTAACTGAACGCAGCTTCAGGCTTTCATCATAATCTGGTCACACCAATATGATGACACTTCAGTCTTTTTATAGCTGACAGGAAACACTTTAGCAGAAGGTAAACTGAACTGCATAGAGAACTTTTAGTGGGAAAGTTTTTGTATTAATACACCAGGTTAGCCTTTAAAAATACTATATTTAACTTTCTCAGTTTCCCTTTTAGCTTCCCCTTATTTAATCCTGGAGCTTGTGACACCTTTCAGCCATTGAATTGCACCTCCATTCGTTGAAATGTGTCAAGTTAGATTAGGATTAAGACAGACCTTTAACAAAGCTGTAAACCACAGAGGGCAGGGGATTAGGTTCTGGTCTCTGGAGTCAGGTGTAAGCAGTCACTGAAGTCAAGCAACCATGAGTAAGCAACCCAGTACACCTGAAGGCACAGTTTAATTAGCCCCCTTTTTAACAGTGGTAAAAACCAGTAAGGTTGGTGTCAGCCAGCATGCCTAACATGCCCAGGATCCTGAAGCTGCAGCAATTTCCCAATTTGTCATTTTAAACATTTTATTTACATGTCGTCTGTATAAAAGCCTAATGGGGCAATTGGACAGACAAAAAACTGGAATCTTTCTGCAGCAAAGGGACTCAAAGGAAAAAAAACCCAAACAGCTGGTGGGGTCAGTGACATTGTTATCTCTGACAGCATGTGGGATGGACAGACATGCTTTGTTTTAACAGTGCTTTGCTTGCAGTGCCTAATTAGTTTAGGTCAAACTCATAAAGGTTTAACTACCTGAATTGTTTCTGTTGTATGTTGCACATTAACTCGCACCTTAAATGAAACATCTGCTAATATTTCACAGGACGATTGCTTCATTTTAGCCAGACTTTTTTTTTTAAAACATCTATCAACTGACAAGAACGGATGTCAGTTAATTGACCCTCCCCCTCCCTCTCCCCAATTCACACACACAGTTGCACAGAAGTTTCTGGAAGGAGACCTTGTACTCTCACCACAGAGTAAACAAATGGTGGTTTACATTTGTAGTTTTTCTGGATTGGGAGCTTTCTTGTTTGCTTTGATGCAGGATCGCTTGGAGGCCTAAAATGTCATGTTTGCTTTTTAGTTAACAGCATTACCCTAATCTTTGGATACATTTTAGCCTGAGATGTAAAATAAAATTCTGTGTTTACAGACACACTGGCACACACAAAGACAACTCATGACATGCATGACTAAGCTCCATGACGTAAGCTTCCCAAAGCCACTGTTCAGTCAGAAATGCTGAAGCTGAAAGCAAAAGAGGATGGTAATCATGTGTTGAGGTGGGATAGACCTTTGTTCTAGAGTCCTGAAAGCTCTATTTTGTTTTAGCACTGTGAGCCACAGATTGGACAATAACAGGAAGGGATTTTTTTGGAGGGCTGTAAACAGCATCACCAGTTTGTCCTGCTTCAGGAGACAAGTTCTCCCGTCATTGTTTTAAGCACAGGAAGTGCTTCACAGGAGAGCTATGTAACCCACGCAGGATGTTCCTGCACCATGTGTTCATGCACTAGTTGGATTTCTTTCTTTCTCTGTAATCTGCATATCAAATATACTTGCTGTTAATTAATATGCTGCTTTTTTTGCACAAGATTTTCAAGTCATTTATTTTGTCAGATGGGCTTTGTTTGTGAGGCTTTGTGCAATAGCACAACACTAATAGGACTGCACAGTATGTGGAAAATCTGTAAGCTTAGGTGCAGGGAGGTAGTGAGAGCTCTCTAATCTCCCTGTAGGCAATTTGAAGCAAACAAACAGTCCTGTATAATATCAATCCATCCATGCATCCATTCAATCATTCATCCTAACCAGGCCAACCGTTCATGCTCACATTCAAACCTGTGGCCAGTACAGAGTAACTGGTTAGGAGTAATTTAACTTGGACGTCTTTTGACTTTGTGTGGGCAGCTGGGATATCTGAAGAGAACCCACGCGGGGTGGAAGAAGCGGCAGGGTTAGATGCTACTTTGTTTCTGTTGTGTTAGAGCTATTGAAGAGGGGAAAAGCATCTTAAAACAACTGTGCCTAAATCATTTGATGACCGGAAAAGGATGAGTGCATCGAGTGTATAATTAAAAAGATTTTTCTTATTGGTGGGATTTAAGTTAGGGTTAGGCATTCCCTTTAAAAATAAAGGGATAGCTATAGCATTGTTTAAGATTATTATACAAATGTTTGTTCCTCATGGTTATAGCCTGCACACTCCACTGGGTTTGTGTTGACTATGCACGGTGTGTGTGTGTGTGTGGTTGTTGTCCTTAATGTGCTGACAGATAATTTGCCACACTGAATCCTTGAAGCACCCACGCAGCCTTAATTAACCTAAACAAGATGTCCTCTGCATGCATGTGGGAAGTAATGCTTTGCTGCTTTTGTTAAGCCTGGAAGGAGGCAGGAGTTGTTGGTATAAATAAAACCCATAACTGAAACATGACCAGGTTAGATGGCTGCGTGCTGTACACTGTAAATTCAGTGTATGGGGATGAGCAAACAGCTAATAAATTACACACGCATTTCTTTTACTTTGTAACATCCAGGACAGGAGACAATAACAGTAAATTTAGTGTCACTTGTAAGCAGTCAGATAATGTGTAACAGATGTCCTCGATCATGATGATTCACCATGCTCACAAATCATTCACTAGTTCTTTGGAATAGGTTTTTCCTGATGTCCCTGGAAATAGTCTGGCAGAGACTGCGTTCCTGAAGGCTTTGCTAAACCTCTCAAAGGGAAATTACATCAGCAATAAAAGGAGGGCAAGTTAATTCTGATATAAAGTGTATATTTTTCTATTCAGTTATTCGTTTTCACCTTTCTCAAAACCTCTGCCATCCTCTAGAGAATAAAATGTGATCTTTTCCATCGTTACACACTTTTTTCTTGCCAAAATGCAACTTTTAAACTTTAACCGTAGTGCTGTTTTGAATTTAGACGATTTAAAATAGTATTAGGTTGCTTTAATTAATGTTTTTCCTTCATTGTTCCCCTGACTGGTCACCTCTAATCACACACTGGAAATGTGTGTGCAGCCCCCTTCCTAAAGCATGCTGGCCTCTGTGTGGGTGTTGCCTGTAACATTTGCCAGTTCCCTCACATAAACAGGCTACTTTGTTGCTCTGTTTAATCAAAAAACTTCAAGTTCATTTCAGCAGCAATGGCTCTTGTGAACTGTGTGTGTGTGTGTGTGTGTGTGTGTCTCGATATCTCTCGATATCTCTCGATATAGATAGATAGATAGATAGATAGATAGATAGATAGATAGATAATTTTTTTTTTTTTTTTTTGTGTGTGTGAGAGTTCAGCAGGTGTAGGGAAATTCAATATTGACTTGTTGACTGCACGTAGGCATTCAGCCACTTAATATCTGAACAGCACCCTATCAGATGTGTGGGTAAACAGACTAGTAACCATAGCAATGTTTAAGGGAAAGCAAGTTTAATTTAACTAGCGATGAAAATTAAAGGTTTTACTCTTAAGTGCATTCATAAAGTATTCAGAACCTTTCACTTGTTTTACATGGTCTATATTCAATATTCCATACTGAAAATGGGAAATTTAGAAGTTATTACAGACTCTTGCAGATTTTAAGCTCTGTCAAGTTAGGTAGGGATTGCCTGTAAACCACCATTTCAAGATCTCAGTTCAGGGATACAGCTGGACCATTCAAGGGCATCCAAAGTGTTATCCCTGAGATACTCTTACACCGTCTGGGCTGTGTGCCTAAGGTCACAGTCCTGTTAGATTTAAAAGGTTAATCACTCGTCCGGTCTGAAGTCCTTCGCGCTCTGGAACAGGTTTTTCACCACCTTACTATCCTCTGTTCAGTCTTCCCTCACCTGTGACCACTTCTCTTGTCACTGCTCATGAAAAACAAACTTGTTGCTGCCACCATCATGCGTCAATGTTGGGATGATATTGTGCAGGAGATGAGCTGTCCCCGGTTTCCTCCATACACAGTGCTCAGAATTAAAGTCAAAGCAGTCAGTTCCATCAGACCTGCAAGTGTTGTTTATCACAGTTTGACTTGATTTTAACTGCAAAGAAAATGTTTAAATTCTGTTCTTGCGTTGCCATCATGTGGTATTAAGTGTAGATTAATGCGATAAAAGGAATTTAACAATTAATAGGTCAAAGAAAGTCAAGAGGTCACAATTATTATGTAGAATGCAATGCAAATGAGATGATGCGTCAGTGTGATTTGCTGTGTACTAATGTTGTAGACTAGTCTCCTTTTCTTCTTTATACTCTTTTAATCTGCAGGTTTACATCATTATGTCCTCTTCTCTATTTTATGTAATTGTCAACCATACTGAAAATCTCTGAGATTTAATTAACATCAGGCTGTTCATTGGGGTCTGTTTGGTTCCAAGAGATCAGTATGTGAGATGCACTTGACATCTGAGCTTCATATTTGTGTTTGCTCAGATGGATGGAGGCCTGTTTAGAGGAGGACTTGCCGCCTACCACAGAACTGGAGGAAAGACTTAGGAATGGGGTCTACCTTGGCAAGCTCGCCAATTTTTTTGCACCAAAAATGGTTTCAGAGAAAAGGATCTATGACCGAGATCAGTCCCGTTATAAGGTAAGGCTTCTCTTCTTTTACTGAACTTGTTTAAGAAAAGTCAATAAAAACTTTGAACTTTCAGATTGCATCATAAAAGGCAGAATGACTGTTTCCCAGGTACTTCCTGGCAGTTAAAAGCAGTTTTAAACCGGAAAGAGGGAGATGTGACAGGCCAGTGTTGAGGGCTAACTGTAAGCTGTTGCAGCTGTTCTGCTGCTACACTAAAGTATAGATATGTTTGTATTTTGCCATATTATACTCAGGGCTCGATATGAGATTTGGCCATCAGACCAGCTCAGCTCTTGCACATATTTTATGCTTTGTAATAAATCCTTAAATATAAATGCTCATTTTTTTGCAGTTCATCCCTTTAAATATCTGTGCTTCTGTGGTTATCTTTAGAGTAAAGGACTGCACTTCAGACACACTGACAACACAGTGCAGTGGCTCAGAGCCATGGAGTCAGTGGGCCTCCCTAAGGTAAGGGGGCTTGTACAGCTGTTGAAGACACTTTAAGTTCTCTTTCACATTTGTCACACTTTAATTGGAACGATCTGAAATGCATGAACATGACTGAGAAAATGCCATAACTGAAGTTAACGATGCATAAATGCAGGTTAATGTGATCATGCAATCATTAAAAATGTTTTTTTTATAGTAAGAAAGACTCATTAAAAGTTTAGAGTTGAGTTTATTTGAGCAGGAAGTTTGTAAGTGCATGATGTAAAAGGGAAAAAAGTTTGTATAGAAAGGTCCTATTTTCTATTTAAGACCATAACATATCTGAACACTGGCTTATGGTTTGTACTTATTCATATTAGAGATCAGAAACCACCATGGCACCTAATTTTTACCTCCAATAAATTATAATGAATGTGTAGGAGTAATGCTAGAACAGTATTACTCATATTTTATCATTTATAGCACAACACCAAAGACTGGAAATAAAAACATAAACTGCATCCTGGAAATAAGAATATGGTAAAGTTGTTATCTACTACTGGCTTTTTCTAGTCTTCAGTTCATTTTTATTTCAAACATTTCAAACATGTGCCTTCACAATCATTACAAAATATCGTTCCATTATTTGTTTGAAAAGGAGTAGGCAGAAGTATTTACTTATTTGTCCCTACCCCCTCAAGTTTTACCTCATTCATTTAATTTTCTTTTAGTCTTAATTTATTTATTTAAAATTACTTGCAGCTATTCCTACCTCTTAATTCAATGTTGATTTTAAATGCATCATTCGTGTGTTATTATCAAGATAATTATTGAGAAGGCCCCCCCCCCCCCCCCCCCCCCCCAAAAAAAAAAAAGAAATTTCCTTAAATTGAGCATGAAAAAGTGTCAAGACCCTGATAAAAGAAGAGAGACTGATACCTGCTGGTGGTTTCTGCTTTCAGATATTCTATCCTGAGACAACAGATGTGTACGATCGCAAAAACATGCCCAAGGTGGTATACTGCATTCATGCATTGAGGTACGACTGAAAGGATCTATTTTGACAGCACAATTGGTCGCTCATCTGTTATCTTCATGTATGTGCAGTGGCTGGGTTCCCCTGGCTGGGTTCTCCTGAAGGATCTACACCTGAATGTTCAGTGTGGTTTCATTTCATGAAATGCAGACCTAAGTGTTGTCTTTGACCTAAAAACTATGTGGTGGTATCTGTCTGTTAGGGTTTAAACTATGAGCCAGGCCAGATTAGATTCAGGCAGCATTACATTTGTCTGTACAATGTTGCCTAATTAATGAATGCAATTTATAGTGTATATAAAAGATGTGCATAGTTTCCAAAGTGAAAAGCTGATATAATACATGTGACTTTTGTCTGCATTCTTTCTAATCACCACCAGGGGGCAACTCATCTGGTTGTAAAAAATGTGGAAATTGAAGTTTCTCATGTGACTTCATGTGCACATTTCTGTCTGCCATACTGGACACGATGCAACCACCTGTTGCTAGGAAAGTTTCTTCCCTGACTGGTTGGTGGTGGTTCCTGGGGGTTTCTACCTGTTGATGAATGAAATTGGTTGCAAAAAAGGTGCTGCACCAAAAGTCACCTAGTGATTTATTTGGATGCTAGCAGATTGCCACGGTTCTTGTTGTTGTTTTCTTTTCTTTTTTTCCTTCTTTTTGTTTAATCAAATACTGGATAACTACAAGCTGGAAATAGAGAAGAATTCCCCTTCATATTAAAAATTGTGCTTGTGGAAATATCTTTGCTACATTGCTGAGGCTTAAGTTTTAATTAAAAGGGAGCCTTCTCCATATCCAGTTTGTCGCACTTTTCATTTGGAAGTGAACTATGACTGCTGCATTGTGCTAACAACCAAAACTATCATAAAGAGGACTTTTCTACATGGCTGAGGAAAACACGTTTTACCCTAGCAACAGGTGGTTGCCATGACTTTAGCAATCCTTTTTTTTTTCTTCATCGATTGCTATCAACCTCCAACAACCACTCCCAACCAGTGTTGGGAATTTTTCCCTTATGACCAGTGGTTGCCAGATTGTCATGGATGATCCAACATTGTCACCACGCTTGTCACATGTCCAAAATGGCAGAGAAGTTAATGTCACATGGTTAGTAGTCACATTTCTGCAAAACCTCGATATAAGTCAAATGCTCAGTTGATCCATGACCTCTTTCCGTGGTGTCTTGATGAACTAACGAAAACAACATCATGTTTACTTTGAGTTAAAAGGAGAATAAAGTGGGGAATGGATTAGGTTGGGACAACCATGTAACTAACAAGCCACTCTCCTAGCATGCAATAGCGAAGGTCAGAAGTGCACAGCTCAAGGCTTCCACACAAGATTATAGGTGATGTCATTGTGCCAAGTCCATACAATGTATACAGCGCAGCTGTAGATTATATGGACTAGTACATACTGTTTTCGCTAACATTTATTTATTTATTTAATTTGGATTGGGTTGTGTTGGACTAAACCAAACATTTTGGTTTGAATTGGAAATGAAGTGCTTATTTTGTATCTACAGACAGAATTTATCGACAGCTCATAAAACTACTATGCTTGTGGTCAGATGTTTACACATCATCATGATGGGAATGAATATCATGGTCATTTTAGGCTCTTGATTCCCTTAAACTGTTGTTTTTGTTTGTTTGTTTTTTTTCTCCCAGGGTGGAATGATTGTACAGAATATGTTTTTAATGACTTTAAGAAAAATATAAAACGGTTGCACAAGTTTGAATTGTTTTAGGATATTCTCTAATCCATGCCAGGTCAGAAATGCATACAGGCTCAAATGTGTAAATATATTCACCTATCTGTTGTAATAAGTAGTGCTGAAGGTTCAGTTTCTTCTAACTTGACAAAGCCAAGGCCTATTAACTTCATGGTCATGCTTTATTCAACTGGTAGCATAAAATAATTTGTCTGTCAGCACTCACTGGATTAACCAATGCTAAGAACAATGGGAAAGTCCAAGGAACTTGATGAAGATCAAAGAAGGAAAACTGTAGATTGACACAGGTTGGTAAGGTCTCTTGGAGCCATTTCTAAACAACTGCAGTTTCTAAGATCATCAGTTTAAACAACTGTATGCGAGTACAAGTTATTTTGATGTGTAACTGATTTGCCAATATTTAGAAGAAGACCCAAACTGTCACCGTCAGATGAAAGAAAATTGGTGAAAGCCCAGAAACCACCAAGGCTCAAGCCTGCCAAGAACTGGAAAATGCTGGAACAACAGTATCACCTGTTCACAGTGAAGTTGCATGACCATGGGCTGAGAAAATCAACACATTTAAGCTTTACTGAAACTTGAATATTGGACATAACTGATGATCCAAGAGGACAGTGTTTTAGAATGGGTAAAGCAGGCGTTAAACCTCTGGAATGGTCTTCCCAAAGACCCAAGCTCAACCTGATTGAAAATTTGTGGACTACACTTGAAAGCCAGGTTCATGCCAGAAATCCAACCAGTTAAAAATGAATTTGGTGAGTTCTGCTAAGAAGACTGGTCAAATATCCAGCCAGACTCATGCCAGAAGCTTGTTGATTGCTACCAAAAGTATCTGGTCATTGTGCAACTTGCCAAAGGGCATTTAATCAAATACTAGTGGGGCTGTATGTATGGATGTATGTATATATTTGTATTTACTTAATCTTCTTTTAGAGAAAATCCAAAATAATTTCAAACTTGTTGACGTGGTTGTTTTCTAAATTTAATTAAGATGTATGCTGTGCAATCATTCCCCCTGGAAAAAGAACAGTTCAAAAGGCTCATTAAAGAAATCATTCAAATCCCACAAATACCATGATATTCATGACCACGGTGAGCGTATGGAAACTTCTGACCACATTTGTACAGTGTGTCCATGAAGCTTAACCTCCAATCTATACATCAAAAGCAGAAGTGGTACTTAGTAAATGATATGAAACAGAAACTGGAAAACATTGTTTCTACTTTAGTAGCACAAGGAGGTTCTGTGTGTTACTTTAGATGTGCCATGCTGTATATATTATCCAGACTCTGTTATTGAGCTATAGACAGCTATATTCACTCTATACTATTAGTTGTAGTTTCAGTGTTTAACTTTACGTTTGCTTTCCTGTGAAAGGTTGGTGGTCTTTTTCCGTGGCTTGTGCGTCGCTGTAGGCCCTTGCTTACTTAGTCTAAATGACTTTGACTTTCTAAACCATCCAGTCAGCTAAGCACACATTTGGGGAGTGGTTATGGGAGCTGCCTGCCTTGTTTTCTCTGTTGTAGTGTTTTGGTGAGGTCCTTTGAGAATTGGTTTCCTTCCTCCCCTTATGCACACACGTGCTCTTCCTCCCTGCAAATCCAGTTCAAGTCCCACAAGTTCCCATTGAATGTTATTCCTCCTTAGGTACAATGCTGACCTCATAAGTAGATGTTTTAATTCTTCTCAGAGTGGTAGATATTTGGGGAAAAAAAAAAGGGAATCCACCAAGCTAGTCAGCTGATCGTCTTTAACCCCTGTGGCTGGTAATCAGCCACCTTCATTAACCCCAGTCAGCTGTTGTTGTGTTTGTATCCCAGACCAAATCAGCTGCCTGCATGTTGGAAAATTACCCTTTGTAAAAGCAGATTTTTTAGATGGTCTCTTTCAAACCTCTCTGTGCCAAGGACAGAGTGCATCTTATGTTTACACATGCTGGGACCAAAGGGCAGAACAACCACTAGCTACTACAACTCCTTTATTCAGAGCTGTACTGATGCCAGACCTCCCTCGCCTCTGTCAGTGCGCCCCAGGGCAGCTGTGGCTACAATGTAGCTTGCCATCGCCAGTGTGTGAATGTGTGTGTGAATGGGTGAATGACTGAATGTAGTGTGAAGTGCTTTGGGGTCCTTAGGGACTAGAAAAGCACTATACAAATGCAGGCATTTACCATTTAAGTATCTATAATTCATTGCCAGTTACCCAGTACCTGCCGGAAGATGAAAGTTTTATGAAGTTTCCAGTCACCTCCTTGTTAAATTTATCTGCTAGGTAGTGCACGGAGTCTGCTTAGTGTTGTCACAGTGCTTATTGTAATTTGAGACAGTGCTACCCCCTTGTGGTGTAAGTGTGACACTGCAGAGAAGACGATACCGAAGCGATCTTGATCGAAAAAATAAATAGTTTTATTTTCATGGTATGATCTACAGTGTTTTGTATCGCTTCTTTTTTGCACAACTCTTACATCGTATGTGTTTGTGTCTTTTTTTTTTTTCCAGCTTGTACTTGTACAAACTGGGAATTGCACCACAGATTCAAGACCTTTTAGGGAAAGTGGACTTCACAGGTAACCATCTACCATATAAATCACCTGAAAGTGAAACATAGCACAAACCTTATAACACACAATATCATTCATACTACATTCATATTATTAGTCCAGCATCACTTTGCTTGTTAGTCCTCACGTGATGGTACAACACAACACTGTTCCCATGTGTTCTTCATGTTATAGCAGAATTTTATGACCAATGGTTCATTACCAGAGATCAGGCTCTTATCACTAGTGATGATCATCCACTCAAGTAATGGGACCATAAATGGAACAATTTATAAATTGCAGCTGCCCTAAAAGCAGGACGATGACCTTGAAGGGGAAATTGGATTTAAAAAGTGGGGGAGCTATTAGCTTTTTATGGGGCAAGGCCCTGAACCTTTTGATGGCACCTCGTGTGTACCCATGTTCTCCTGCAAGCAACTGTCATGGTGCTCTAAGAGCAACATGTCTTCATCTTAATTTTCCTCTAACAAAGGACATTTACTCTCCTCATGTGTGGTGTGAGGGGTCTGTTGTTCTAATATCACTTGATCATTTTTAACTAGTTTTTTGAATGTTATGAAATATTTATTTTAGGGTTTTGGCAGATTGATTTTAAGTCGTTGTTAGTGTTCTGATGCCCCGTTTAACAGTTATACTGGTTAGAAATTTGTCCCAACTGTATGTTTTGTTTTGTTGTTGTTGTTTTTATTTGTTTTTTTTTGTTTTTTTTATTCCAATGTGCTGTGTCGCAGTTGTTTCTCATGTCAGTAATATATGTGTTTTACAGAGGAAGAGATCAGTAACATGAGGAGTGAACTGGAAAAGTATGGCATTCAGATGCCAGCTTTCAGTAAAATTGGAGGTATCCTGGCCAATGAGCTGTCGATTGATGAAGCTGCCTGTGAGTGATCTTTTAACCTTGTGATCTTTTAACCACTCAGTTGTTTTTGACTGAAGTAAACTGAGTTATCTGATCTGATATGTGATATCCTCCACTAAATCCATGTTTTGTTTTTTTTCCTTAGTACATGCTGCTGTGATTGCCATCAATGAAGCGGTTGATAGAGGTCAAGCATCTGTCACAATGGGAGCCCTGAACAATCCTAACGCAATGCTGAGGAACACACAGGAACCTCTGGCCCAAGAATATCAGGACACACTGAGTCAGACAAAGTCTCGCAAGCGGGATCAGTCCTCAGGGAGGGTGAGAAGACAAACACTTCAGTGATCTCTTGGAGCTTTTTCCTTTTTATAACACTCATAATTCCTTTGCCTCAGTGTACGCTGGTAAGCATATCTTATCTTAGCTGCAGGGCTAGCTCTACACTAAAGTCTTAATGCTTTAAAATGTAGCTGCATGCTAGAATAGACTGGACTGCTGAGTCATAAAACAGGTTGTGCTGTATCAGAGACTGAGAATAGGCAATTCTGATTGCTTACCAGCGTACACTGAGGCAAAGGAATTATGAGTGTTATAAACACTCATAAGGTTTGTACTTTGGGAAAACATCATCTTGGAGGGGATCCATCAATATTTTCTATCGACTGTTCACACCTTGGTTTTAGAGCCACCGTTTGGTTTATAATTGTTTTTTAATTCTTTTTTAGATGGAAAAAATAAAACAATGCAACTTTCTCATCTTCAGCCTTGTTAAAATTGTCCTCACCCCTTTAACCTGAACCAACCTTGAACCATGTAAGCAGGTTTGATTAAGTTACACCTCTTACTGCTGCTGAGGTTGACATGTTTTCTGTGTTCAAGAGCACACGTGCTGACCACAGACAGATTTTAAGAGCTGTACGTCTGAATGTAGTTTCTAGAAATTTCTGAATCATGTGTGTTATTTGAGACATTTTCCAAAGGAATATAAAGAAGTGTGATATGTATGTGGCAGCTATATTAACTCGAGAACTGCACGGACATCTGAAAATGGTTGCCTGCGCTGATGTGCTCTACAGGCTTTGCCAGCACATTCCAGTGACTGCATTGTAAGCTGTATTTACCTAACGCTCCACGCCATCCAGCACCTCTCCTCCCATTCTCTTTACAAACGCTGTGCAGACAGTAGCACTAGCTTTTCTTTTCTTTTCTTTTTTTTAATTGATATTACCACACCAATTTAAATGAGAATGGGAGGCAGTAAATACAACCTGCTAAAATATAGTGCGCTTTGTTTTGTTTTTTTTAACAATTATATGCATATAATGTGATTATATTTTCTTTGTCTCCCTCTGTTAGCGGTCCTCAGTTGCTGCTGAAGAAAGAGATGTTTATGAGGAGCTGCTGAATCAACAGGAAATCCAGACATGCATTGATCTTGTTAACAGTAAGAGCTTCCCTATGTTTGCTTTACACACATTCTCACTTAAACACTGTCATGTGTCGCAGATGTTTTTGTCTTTGTGTGAGATGGGCCTTTATGGGTATTAGGTCTAAACATCTGTTAAATCAGATTATGCAGCACAGTTACACAGTTAATCAAAACAATATTAAAGTTAAAAAGGAGCTGCTCACTGTCTTTATTTTTCCTGTCTCCAGCCCAGGAAGCTATAAGGCAGGTGAATCATGCTGTGTCGAGCCAGGATCAAGCTGCTCTGCTGGCTGCGCTTAGGCTCAACGTGCTGGCCTTGCTCGGTGTTCAGGAGTCAAACAGCCGGTGGTATCTGGAACATTTTACCAACTACTGTCAGCATAAATCTAAGGTATACAGAGTCAGAGCTTGTTTACTCAGTTGTTGGATTTAATTCCATCAGTGTGTGTGAGAGAGAGAGAGATCCATATTTCAGACTTTGTGGTCTTCTTGTTATCCAAGCATTTGTTACAAGTGAGCAATGGCGTGCTTTCACATGAAATATCTAACTCCACCTTCAAATAATAAAAATAATCAAGTCAAAATGCAAAGAAAAACGAGCCATTTCTTTAATGGGGTCTTTTTGGATATCTGCTTAGTGTAATCTAATGTTTCTTCTTCAGGAAGGTGGAAGGGTCCAGATTCTGGACAAGGAAGAGATTCAGCGAGTTGTCAGCTCCTGCAATGACTTTGCTGAAGCAGAGAAACGAAGTAAGTGGCTTTTGTAACTTCGGGCTGTTTACTAATGAGTTAAAAATCAAACTAGCTAATCACCCAAATACGACTCATGATAGGTATTTAATATGGGTTCTTAAAGGTCCTTCAGAACATCATGTATAAGGTTGTACGAAATACTGTTTTCGTTCATTTGGGGAATTGATTCCAAGTTATAATGTAAAACACGACTTTGTTGTCATTTTCTTAATCAGAACTTGAAGCAGTTGCAAGAATCAATACAGCCATTCGCCTGGGCAATGCTTTGGAAACAGTGGAGGAGCTGATGAACCCGGAGGCACAGCTGCCAATTGTCTACCAAACTGCTGCCAACCTCTACCAGGCTGAGCTTTTCAGTTTGCAGCTACAAGGGGGACGGGTGAGGCATGTTTCAGACTTTTACTCTGTGCAGGCAACAATTTTCTGATCCAGTATTTTATGTTTTTCAGTCTGGACTGAGCCACGAGGAACTGAGTGTAGCTGTAGAGATGCTGTCAGCTGTCGCAGTGCTGAATGAAGTACTGGACACCAAAGACCCACAGGCTGTGATTGAGCAGCTAACAGACTCTCCTCTGGGCTTTACCAACATAGACCAAGACAACCTTAACAGGTAAGATAGCCGCAGGATAGATGAGGAAGCAAAAGGAAGTGTTATTGTTTACTCACCTTATCCCCAGTGTTCCCATTTAGTGGATTATCTACTTTTAAGTCAGGCTGTGGAAACACAGAGAACCATAAAGAAGAGTTATTGTGATTTATTGCAGAATGGATTACAACATGTTTATGGCAGTTTTAATATATAACTACTTACCCAACTTCTTATCAATTACTGCTAATAAATACTCTTTACTTATCTCGGTCACTCTGTGCAGCAGCTAATAGTTAAAAAACTAATCCCTGGTATTTAACATAACAGTTCAACCATATTGTGGTAGTTTTAACCTAATAGCATTTAATTTATATTATACTAACAAGAACATACAATATGTGAATTTTTAGTGATTTACACATTCACCTAACAACAGAAAGACCCCCAATTTCATCCTGGGAAGAAACCCAAAATCCCTTTGGTGGTTGTTTGAGGGGGAGAAAAACTAATTTGACCAGATAAAATCTGCAGAGCTTTTTTTTCTGTATGATGATTTTTCTTCTAGTCTGTTAGTTGCTTGGTATATTGAATGCACCACATGAACAAAAATCAGTTTGTCTAAAAATGGGTAGCAGGTTGGTGTAACTTTTGGTTCCTCTCAGACATTTGTCCTGCTGTACTGTATGACGGGACACTTATAAGCTTATAAGGTTAACGATTTGCTTCACAAAGTTATCAGTTTACAATACAGACAACACTTGGTTCCACACTGCTGTCTGCTCAGCTGTGGTGCTAAAGAGCTAAATGCAGCTGTGCTGTGGTGGGCAGGCTATGAGGACACCAAAAATTACACCCATGAGTGTTTTGTTGTTGCTGTAATGTCATAGTTTTTTCTTTTATTTATTTATGACTTAAAAATTAAGTTATAATGTATTTGCGCATCCAAACAATTTCTGGTTACATAAGTCCTCCTTTCCTCAGGTATTCTGACATGCTTATCAAAGAGCGAGCTGAGGCGCTTTCCACGGGCCAAGAGTTTCTAACGTGGAATGATGTCCAGAAATGCATCGACACCGTGAATGTTCAGGTCCAAGAAGAGCATGAACGTAAGAACGTCTTGCTGATTTCCTCTTCTAGTTTACATATTTTAGCAAGTGTTTTGTCCTGTGCAGCTAATCAATTTGCTATGCAATTTGGTGACTACTGAATGAATCATTAGGCTTCTCCTTGTTTCTCCTTGTACATTGTAAAACAATGTCAGTTCTCTAAACTTTGCTAGGACATATCTGCACATAAAAAAACTAGAACTGGCCACTTAATAAAAGCAGGAGATTTGATACTTGCTGTAAATGTAACTAATACACAGTGATTTTTTGTTGAGTAACATACGGCGATATGTTGTACGTAGAGAGAGATGAGGCATGTAGAAGCTCACAGACATGTACAGTTCAGACAGACATGTGACAATTACTCACGCCTGGACTGAAACCTGAAGGTGCTGGTGATTTAAAGTGCTTTTGTCTGCTAAGAGAACCATATCAGACATCACACTGAGTCAAGCTACGATATCACACCCAATCTAAATTGTAATTTTGAGAATAACAAACGATTAACTGCAAACTGCTCAAACATAAATAATTTCCTTGAGGCTCAAAAAGGCGTAAAACTACACAGTTTGCTGAGGTGGACATGACGTAAAGGTGCTCAAAATACTCCCACTGTTTCAGGAATATTCTCAAATTACAGATGTTTGAAACCTTAGAACAGTTTTTTAGGCATCGTCTTACACTGAAAAATGAAACACAATCTGTGCTCTTAACTTGTCTGAGAGGCTTTTGTTTTTTTTGTTTTTTGGTCCTCCACCTACAGGAATCATAGCCATAGCTGAGATCAATGAGGCACTAAACTCAGGTGATCATGAGCAGACCCTTGCAGCCCTCCTCCTCCCTACAGCCAAGTTGTCGGGGGTGAACCCAGCCACAGCCAAACACTACCATGATGTCCTTCAAAATACCAAACAACTTCTCTGCCAGGTAGGCGAACATTTCTTTAGTTATTTCGAATTTGAGTAGAAAAATATACTTGCACCATCCACAGCTAGATATTGTGGAAAACGTCATTATAGCTGAACGAATCCTTATTTTGTTTGTTTATTTATTTATTTATTTATTTATTTATTTTTAAACCGGTCCTGTGCAGCAAGCAGGATCATGGTCTGAATGCTTTATTGTGGAAAGCACATTTGCTTTCCTAAGAGGGGCATAGACTCTTGTAATTGTTTTTGGGTCATTATTAATTTTATTTTATTATTCATATTATTATCTGTGTTGGTATTAAGCTGGGGGTGATTCCAGGTTGGTGAAAGATAGAAAAAAGGGTGAAATAAACGGGCATTTCGGTCTCCAACTCGCTAACAAAGCACACATTTAAATGATATGCAGCAACTGAAAGACAAAACAGAGGGAGGGACACAAATATAGAATTATAGAATTTTGCTCTCTCTGTGTGTGTGTGTGTGTGTGTGTGTGTGTGTGTGCGTGTGCGTGTGTGTGGTTTTTCATAAATGACTCGTTCTCGTTCTGTGGTCAACACTCGACCTTCAACAAACAAAAGACGTCAAGCAAGAATTCACGAGACAAAATAAAACAATTGAAATTAAAAAGGTGCTCTTTTGAGCTTACAACACATAAAAATAATAAAATAAAAAATTTGATGACCTCAAATTACAGAAACAAAAGTCTAGATAGTGACTTTAAAAACGACTGACATAGAACAGTCACAAGTATCACAGCTGGTTTATTTAATGTTTTCTTTGGTGTGTGGGGAGACGTTGACATGTGGAGTTTAAAAAGTCTTAATTTTGCAGTGGAGAACTTTTCAGCTGGTAGAATAAATTTGTGGTATTGCTTCCTCTTGCGGCAAATGTTTACGGCACGTTTTGCAAATTACCGCATTTTGTTCAGCGCAGTGCGCCAGGTAGAAAATTTTCTGTTTGGGAGGGAGGGGAATTAATGATTGTGCAGCATGTGGGAGGAAAAAAAAAACCTCACAGGGAATTGCATGCAGACAGCTTAATATTGCCATGGCAATTTATAAAGCCATTTTAAGTATCGTGAGTGGAAAAACTTGCAATACATCGAGTATATTTGATATATCTCCCACCCTTACTGTGTGGTAATTAAAAATGAGAAACATATGACTGCACAGCCAGCAAAGCCACGTGAATGGCCCTACCAACCTATGCAGCTCATGTCCCCCCTGAGACCCTACGTGCGTGGGTGATGTGTTGTCAGAGAAGCGGAGGGAGGAGAAGGCACGGGATGATGATTAAGATCAGAAGGTAGAGGACTCCCCCTGGAAGGAAAGGGCGAGCAAAGCAGGTTCAGTAAGCACCCCCACTTCCTACATGAATCATTATTTAAACCGTGTCATAACTTTGTCTTGTTAGTTTTGTTATACAGCAGTTTTTTATCCTATGTCACTTCTTTACATTAGGTCATGTATATATCTATCTGAATTGCTCAATCTTGATTTTAAAGTAACGGATATATCGTTTACAAAAAGTATTGTTGACTTTTGGATATAATTTTAATGAAAAGATGAACAAAACATGACACATAAAACATGTTTTTAGTATACATGGAAACAAATGACACTATGGCCACATTAATAGTTTCTGATTCTGGATGTAACGTGGATACAGCCTAATGTTAACCACAATGTCCGGTCTTCAGTTTGTCATTTTCCCTTGTGACTTCCTGCTGTGTTCCAACAATAGTCCAGGCTTGGGTTTTGTTTTGTTTTTTTTGTATACATGTCCAGTATCACGTCATAACTGCTTGTCTCGGAGATATCTCGCGGAGAGAAATAAATTGTAGTTCTGAAGCCGCTGTCTTGGAAATAAGCATACACAGGAAGGGATCAAGACAACTGTGGAAACAGCAGAGACACACAGCTACTCTAAAGTATCCATACAGGCTGTCGTCCCCACCGGAAAACAGGCGGATGTAGTGGGTCATATGCAGGACGCCGCTGGGCAAGAAGCACACCAAGAAGATGCTGAAAACCAGAGTGCTGACTCTGATAAATGGCTTCCAGTCACAAGCACTTTGACCTAGATGGTAAATTACAGCCACATGGGCATAGATACAAAAGAGGAAGGGCGTTATAAAGCCTAGACAGATAAGCATCAGCCTATATGGCACCAGATGGGAGTGTGATTTTTCGTCTAGGGGAAGTACATCATGACATGTTGTGATCCCCAGCTGGGAGATGTTGTAACTCTGCCTGACAAGGAGCTCAGGCACAACAGCAGCCCCGAACAGCAACCATATAACCAAGCACGTCCACACCGCCAGTGTTTTCGTAGCAAGTCTCCTGTACATGAATGGTTTGACCACAGCCAGGTAGCTGTTCAGGCTGATGCACGCGATGGTCTGAGCTGAGCAGTAAACATTACCGTAAAACAAAGCCGTAATCAGCCGGCAGGAGGTTTCCCCAAATATCCAGTTGTTCCCATTGAAGTGGTAGTGAACACGCAGCGAAAGGGAAAGCAGGAGCAGCAGGTCAGACAGCGCCAGGTTCAGGTGAAGAACGACTGTGGAAAAGGACTGTGCTCTGAGCCGGACTCTGAGAAAGGCCAGAATGTAGCCGTTGGAGGGGATGCCCACCAGCATAGACAGGATGTACGATGAGGGTATGACCCAGGTGCTGAGCACCCCTGTGGTATAGGCTGTCACTGGATCCTCTGGCTTCACATGCAAGTTTCTGCCTGTGTCATTATAGTCGGCCTTAAAGGTCCTTGGATTCACTGTGTGAGGTTGGATTTTGGTCCCGTTTTTGTTTCCTGTAAAGAGTAGAAAACAGTTTTTACACCCTCAAACAAACTTTCATGCGAAAAGTTTTTTTTCTTTTGTACCAAAATGTTCTGAAGGTTTTTGTTGTTTTAAAGAAGTAATTTTGGTTTTCTATTTTGTGAGTCTGAGTTGGGAAAAGAGCTTTCCCAGTTGTTGGATAGCAAAATGTACTTTTTCTACAAGATTTAAGCTTTTTTATTTTTTTTAAAGAGTTATCCTTTTAGTAATGTGTTAACTTAAACTTACCATCAAGCTGATTGGTCTGCACTGCCATCAAACAAATGAGTAGTCCTGGCATGAGGTCAAACATGTCACCGTTAAGTTGATATTCCAGTATTTCCCAGTTAATTAGGCTTCAGCCCTCTTGGTGTTGCTTCTTGTCAGGAGTTTTCCACCAGTAAAACTTTGTGTTTTGCATCTCTTCAGTGCAGCGGTCGAGCTGATAATGGTGTGAGCTCAAACTCCGCTTCCTGGCAGTGTATACAGAAGCATGTTTCCTGCCTGGACTTGAAAACTGAATTCCCTGCTGTCTGCGTCAGTCACAGCCCTCTGAATCACTGGAGTGGGGGAAAAAACTACTTAATGGTTTACAGAGCTGTTTATCGTGTTTGTCCAATGAGTTTGGTTCATTTAAGACATTTGACTGGTTTTGGTTTTATTACTTTTGTTAAAATGCGATTTGGTGTTTGTCAGCCTAGTGAATTAGAAGCTGGTTTTCAGACAACATAAAATGTGTAGCAATTACATCATGAATGCAATAAAGGAAGTGAAATGTGTGCTTGAAGATGGTCATTTAGTAAAGTGGTTTCCCAGGACAGTGTTTTTCTTTCTTCCTGTCTTGCCTCCATGCTGTGCTGCTTTTGAAGGACTGCTATGTTCTTCTGGCTTGCGCTATCACATCGCACATGTAATATTACCTCTTATGACACCCTCAATATATGAGGAGTGCGTGAAACGCACAAGTAATGTCTTTACTTTCAGACAGCTTCAGTGTTTTGTAAACAGCGACTTCCTTCCTGATGGTCTTGTGGTCGATGATGCACCCCTTGATGTTGTCTAAAATTAGCTTGAGAACAAACATAAGGATCAAGCTGAATAAACATGCTGTGTTTGTTCTGACTTTTGAGCCCATTATAGACTGAGGTCATCGCTTTAAGTGGTGGGCTAGGATATGGTTGCAGGTCATCTTTTGTCAACTTTTCCTTATTTGTCTCGACTGGTTCCTGACACTGGTTCTCTATAATGCGATCATTATCTCTATTAAATATCTCCACAATCCCAGTTTGACTTTGGAAAATATTTCAGGTACAGTAAATGTACACAAACTTAAAACTTTCCACATTATTTTGGTTCTGGGTGCTTTAAATATTTTAGAAACGATGAACAAGCTACTAATAACGCCTTGTGTGAGTGAGTTTGAGTTTTGTCTTCTGAAATGAAGAGGAATGATCTTTGTTCTTTTTCCTGATCGTAGAGCTCCGGTGATGAATCTGCAGTGCTGTGGCTGGACCAAATCCAAGAGGCCATACTGACAGCCAACCAGGATGAAAAGGAGGCTCTCGCATGTATGTTCTCGTAAAGCCTGATTAATTCTTCAAATTGATCTGCGATTTGTTTCCATGAATAACTGTCACATAATGCCTTATAGATGCTCTTATCCAGTGTTTCTTGTTGCTATAGCGAGGCGGACGTAGAAATGAACTATTGAAAAAAAAAAAAACAATAAAAAATGTGAATGTAATTCATTTGATGTTTAATTCATTTAAATTTATTTTCCTGTACACTACTCAGTGTGTTCACATTGTACTTTTACTGTATACTGTTGTTTTATTTGACCCAATAGCGTTGTGAAGCTGACACCAGTGGTTTTTCTTTTTGCTTTGCATTGCTAGTGTCTGGAGCAGTAGCTCATATTAACAAGACAGTGAATGAGGGGGACTCCCAGAATACACTGGAGGCTTTGCAGGCTCCCAGTGTAGGGCTGAGAGCAGTTCTTCCTGAATGTGCTGACACGTACCAAGATGACCTTTCACAGAAACAACGAGACTGTGCTGCCAAAGGTAACAGGGTTTACATCTGTGGGACAGCAAGTGTGCTTTCTGTTCAAGAAACTCCAGTGAGAAGTTGAGAATTTGTCAGATTTACACCAACAGACTTTTTAAAAAGCACTTTCTGCTTTCCTCCAGGCAGCACTGATGGTGTGTGGGTAAAACACTGCATCAAGGACAAATATGACTATTTCTATAACCTGGAAACTGAACAGGGCACCTGGGAGGAGCCTGAAGGGTTTGAACAGAACAGCGGACATCTCAGTAAAGAAGAAATCCAGGTGCTACCCCTTGATTATAAAGCTTTATTAACGTTTCCCATTGATTGGGCTGATTTCATTTTTACTTTAACAGTAGTGAGATTTGTTTATACTTGGATTGCATCTAAACAAACAATTTTCATGCTGCTGTGGGGTATGCTTGGTTTTTCCCTCAGAATGTGGTGACCTGTGTGACTGCTGAGTATAACAGGGAACAGCTATGGCTGGCCAATGAGTGCTTTATGACCAAGCTGCAGGCAAGAGTCAGAGGTTACCTGGTCAGGAAGAGGCACGTCCAGAGAATGGAGTATCTGCATCAGCAAGAACCACATGTCATAAAACTGCAGGTAGCTTATAGAACCTCTATAAAGTGTACTTAGTAATTAGTCAAATATTCCTCATTGATTCTGGATGTCTAGGGCTTATCCAAGCACAAACAAATCATAAGCAAAGGTAGCTATATACTTACATTAAATTACAACCACTGTACTGACTGCATATTTTTGTTTGCATCTTCTTAGAAGACAAACCAACAATGACAACAATGTCTTTAGAAAACTGATGTCTAAACTTCATGACTAAGCTTCATAAACTGATTTGTGGTGAAGCTGATGCCGAACTTGTTGTTGCTTGTACATGTTTGTCTCAGTTTTTCCTTTTTTTGCAGGCTTGTTGGAAAGGTTACAAACAGAGGAAAGTGTATAAAGAGAGGATGACTTTGCTTCAGAAAAATGTTGCTTCCATTGTCAAGGTGATGAATTATTTTTGTTATGAATGACAGACTGAAACAGGAGAATATTAATTGGGATTTTTAACACTTATTAACACTAATTGACCTGTGAATAACATTAGCAACATAGCTGCTGCATCAAACGCCTGGTATATATTTTTTTATAACTGTTTAAATACTTTATTTTATTTAGATCCAGTCTTTTGTAAAGATGTGGAAAGCAAAACGTGAATACAATCAGAGGCAACAGTTCTTCAAAGATCATGTAAGTAATACTTCATTGGCATTGCTCAGGTGCAGGATTTGGGTTTGTTTTCATGCTTCCTAAAACTCTGATTCATTTTTGTGTTTAGGAAAAAGAAATTGTGAAAATCCAAGCTTTTCTGAAGGCCAACAAAGCCAGAGAGGACTACAGGACGCTAAGTGAGTCATAAAGAATTTAGATCTGCGTTTGAATATGAAATTATGGTCTTGATGCATGTTTCGCCAGTTTTAGAGGATTGCAACTTACAGCGAGTCACAAATTTTTGAACAACCACATTATTTGCAATTTTCTTCCCCCAATTTTTCCACAGTCAAGCCAAAAATATTGTTCAGTTCTGATGATAATATATATAATATGAAAAACACAGCTGACAAGCACAGACAGTAATATAAATGCAGAACATGATGAAGGATAAACTTGCAAATTGCATTTGTTGCTGACTTTATTTTTTACACCAACTCTCAGCTGGAGCCAAGGATCCTCCTCTGTCAGTGGTGCGTAAATTTGTCCACTTGTTGGAGCAGAGCCCTCTGGATCTACAGGAAGAGCAGGAAGTGACACGGCTTCGGGAGGAAGTAGTCACAAAGATTCGCTCCAATCAACAGATGGAGAAAGATTTGAACCTAATGGATATAAAGATTGGACTGCTAGTGAAGAACAGGATCACTCTGCAGGTTGCCGTCACCTCTAATTAATACGTGACAGGAAAACGGAAAGTTAATAAAAATGGGTTGAAATCATTTATAGTTTGAGTAAAATGTTGTTGATACTAAAATCTGAAGAAGTTTCTTTATCTATTATCCAGCCAATCTCCTATTTAACTTTTTGTTTCTTTGAAAAGGATGTCGTGTCCCATAATAAGAAAATGAAGAGCAAGAAAAATAAGGCGAGTAAAGAGGACCCGACGGCAGGAGACAGACTTGGTATTAAGGGCCTGAGTAAAGGCAAAAGACGGAAACTCGAGGCCTACCAACATCTCTTTTATCTACTACAGGTATGAAAAATGTGTCTGATTTCTTTTTCCACTCGCCCAGTTCGTGATATAAAACTAGTCATGGCATTTCAACTGAAAAAGACTCAAAATACTGCTGGTCCCAAAGTTATTTGGAAGATATTTGTAGATAATTCGCAGATGCAACTTGTATAATTCATCCCCCGTAGGTTTTTTTTTTTTTTTTTGGGGGGGGGAAATAGTGTCCAATTTCCACTACATTTGGTTCTAAACTCAATAGACAGTAAAGGACAACTTCAGTGTCACCAAACCATTGGAATAGAAGCATTACTCTGCCTCATCAACTTTAAATGAACTCATTCAGTTTCACTTCTAGTCGCCTAACACTGTGCTTGCTTTCTCTTCCATTATCTTTAGACCAATCCATCCTACCTGGCTAAGCTGATCTTCCAGATGCCCCAAAACAAGTCCACCAAGTTTATGGACACTGTGATCTTCACACTCTACAACTATGCCTCTAACCAGAGAGAGGAATACCTGCTGCTCAAACTCTTCAAGACTGCTCTAGAAGAGGAAATCAAGTGAGTATTGTGGCTCCATATAATGCTATACCATGAGAGTTCACTGTAGCTAGTTTACACTTATTTTACTCAACTATAACCTACTACTAACGGTAAATGAGTGCCTATAAAGTCCTTTACTATCTTCTCTGCGTGTCTCAGTTCTAAGGTGGACCAGATCCAGGACATAGTGACAGGCAATCCAACAGTTATCAAGATGGTGGTGAGCTTCAACAGAGGTGCACGTGGTCACAACACCCTCAGACAGCTGTTGGCTCCAGTCATTAAAGACATCATTGAGGACAAGAGCTTAGGCCTCAACACAAACCCTGTTGAGGTCTACAAAGCCTGGGTCAACCAGCTGGAAAGTGCTACTGGAGAGGCCAGGTAAGGAGACTGCCAGCATACTTGGTTACCCCTGGCTTTTTGCACTTAAATATTTCAGGTATCAAATAAATTTTATTATGAGACAAAAGTAAGTAGAGTAAAAACAAATAACTTTGTTTCTCAGCTGTTTATTTAGTTCATGTGATAATTTTTTCAGTTTATTTTTTTTATTTTGTGTTTTTTCTCATCTTGAAATTTCAGCTTTCTGAAGAAATTTTTTAAATGGCTTGTTATCCTAATTGAATTTTGAATTAGCTGGAGGTATCCAGCATTTAAAATTCAGGTGAAAAAGCATAAAGCAGTGAACTTTACACATGCATCTTCTGCTGCCCCTTAGCAAGCTGCCTTACGAAGTGACTCCTGAGCAGGCCATGTCACATGAGGAAGTACGCAACAGGCTGCAGGCTTCCAGTCAGACACTGCGTTCGGCCACAGATAAGGTCCTGAACTCCATTGTGTCCTCACTGGATAATCTCCCGTAAGTCTTAGGAGCTGTCAAAGCCCAATTTCCTTTGTCTGCTCTGTGACTTTTCCTGGTTAAGTTCCCTGTATTGTATTGAACTGTTTAAATGTTTTCTTTCATGCCATGATTTTTATTTGTAGTGTATTTTCTGGTCTCTTAAGTATTTGTTGTTCAGTTTTGCTATGATGCAAGCGCTCATCTGGCCAGTTGTTTGTGCTTTGTGTGACACGAGTCCTACCATAGTAACCCAGTTTTGTGCCTCATCGATCTTCACAGTCTAGAGTGTATAGACCACTAGATGGAGCTGTTATGCAATTTAAAATCTTAAACATTAAGGTACATACTGAAGACACTGAAAGCCATCAATACTTGCAGTCATTAATGCAGATATTGATGCATCAGATGCATTCCTTATCATGAGCTTGTTTTTGCCATGTAGTATGTGAGTGCATGTTTGTGCTTCATGTCCCATCAATGCTTTGTGTTCTGCATGTAGTTATGGCATGAGATACATAGCTAAAGTTCTGAAGAACAGCCTCCATGAAAAGTTTCCAGATGCCTCAGAGGATGAGCTGTTGAAGGTATCAAATGTCTAAATATATACACATATATGGGGTGGGTGTGTGTGTGTGTGTGTGTGTGTGTGTGTGTGTGTGTGTGTGTGTGTGTGTGTGTGTGT
>NW_024582424.1:2277684-2292671 GCF_018398535.1 Haplochromis burtoni | reverse complement strand
GTGTGTGTGTGTGTGTGTGTGTGTGTGTGTGTGTGTGTGTGTGTGTGTGTGTGTGTGTTTGATTTTCATAGTCATGCATGGTCTTCTCTATAAGTTTTATTATTGTGATCCTGCTGAGGTAAGAGAAAATAATACTTTTTTAAAAAAATGTCAGATTGTAGGTAACCTGCTGTATTACCGCTACATGAACCCAGCCATTGTGGCCCCAGATGGCTTTGACATCATTGACCTGTCAGCAGGAGGGCAGCTCCACCAAGACCAGCGGCGTAATCTGGGATCAGTGGCAAAGATGCTCCAGCATGCTGCTGCCAAGAATCTGTTTGAGGGCGAGAATGCACACATGACGCCCATGAACAACTACATATCACAGACATATGAGAAGTTTAGGTAAGGAGCGGAATACACAGCACAAATCTGTACTCTGATTTGTCTATGGAGATAATTTAGTTTTGGTCAATGTAGAGCACTGATAATACGGTAAGCTTTTCATCCAAAACAACATGATAAAAGTGTGATGGAGGAAGAACCAGTTTCTTTCTGATAACAAAGAATGGTAAACCCTGGAGATGAACGTGTTTGGCCGCGTTAAGCTGACATGGTGGAAGTAGAGGGAATCCTGGCAGCAGAAGCCAGCCCGCTGTGCCGTGTCAGCAGTTTGGACATGCGTGTCTACAAAATCAACCAAATTCCAGACTGACTAGAGCAAACTAAATGGGAGAGGCTGGGCGGCTATGTGCTGTTATCTGCCTCACTTTGTGTTTGACTCATCATTTCTGAAAATCGTGATAAATCTCAGTCCATTTACTGGAAAAGGTCAATATGAACTGCTAACCTTGCTGAGGAAAACAATACAGAGCACTTCACAGGAAGTTGAGCAATTTTGAGTTTCTGTGGGATTCATGTTCATGCTCTGGAAGAACTAATAACAGCTGATTTCTGTCCAGGTTATTTTTCCAGTCGGCGTGTGATGTCCCTGAACCAGAGGAGAAGTTTAATATTGACGAATACTCTGATATGGTGAACTTAAGCAAACCCATCATCTACATATCAATAGAGGAGATCATCAATACACACTCGGTAAACCCAAGCAAAATGATAAAGATTCTTCCTGCTACTCCTGAGGATATAATTAAACTTTACATGATTCATACTTAAATGACTTGCCCTGTCTCTCCATGCCCCTGTCTTGCATGCTTGTACATGCTACAAACTGTTATTGGAAACAGACATTCTTACTGTTGCTGCTACTAGAAAATATATTATTGAGATTACATTGATATTAGATCTAGCAGGGGTTTATATTTTGCTCCAAGCTCAAAGTTTAGTTTTTAGTTATATGTACGTTATGTCCCTTTATCATCATCACCACTTGACATCCTGTTTCTTTCGTTATGTTTCCAGAACACTTCCTTCCAAAGGGGGTTAGTATTGAGGATGTCAGTAGGTTCTGGCCAGCTGTGTCTTTTTGCCATCTGTTATAAATGGAAATGACTTTCCTGTTGAATTTGACAGATGTTCCCTAAAGTTTTGTTTCGTACACTGAGGTAGTTCAAATATATGAAGAAGATCCCAGCTGAAAAGGGGATGTGATTTTTACCTACAAATAGATGTACTGTTGCATATGTAGGACTGAGCTGGATGTTGGAAACCAAACAGTCACAGTTTCATACTTGTGGTATTTATTAAGGCGCTGACTGTAATAAAATTTAGTAAGAGGACGTTTAAGAGCTGTTTGCTATATCCTGCTTCTGCTCTCCGTTTACTGGAAAATCTATCAAGCTTCATCTCAAAATGTTTAATATGTTCAATGACTAATTTTATGTAAACATTTTAAACTTTCGATGTGACTAATCAAATGTGTGTTTGTGCAGCTGCTTTTGGAACATCTGGACGCCATCTCTCCAGAACGCAATGACTTGCTGCATGAGCTGCTACAGGACCTCGGAGACGTCCCTGATGTAGAGGCATTGCTCGGTACGCTCAAGTAAACCTGTATTTTGATTAATCACAAGTTAGTCACAGGTTGACTGAAATCTGTACTGCTTTTTTTTTCCCAGGTGAAGGAGCTGTTGACCCAAATGATCAAAATAGGGAGAGTGCTCTGAGTCAGCTGGCGAAGACCGAGATCTCCCTCACTCTAACCAGCAAGTTTGAGCTGCTGGAAGGAGATGACAGAGACTTAAAGACCCTCAGTACAAAGTAAGGTTGTCACTGGAGGATGCTGAGACAGACACTCCTGTGTGTCCAGTAACAGACTTTAATCCTTAGGCTTTAGGTGTTTAGCCCTGTAATTGGTATTTAAAGCAAAACTTTGACGCTGAATTACACTCCTTCAGAAATCTTCTACATAGTTTGGTATTGCCTATATGATGCACTGCACTTAACCCTTCTTGACACATTGTGCGTTTCTTTGTGGCTATCTTTCAGTTGCATGTCTTTCCTGCTCTTCTATCATATCCTGTTCCAAAGGAAGGAGTTTCGTGGTCTGGCTTATCTTGCCTCTAACGCATTGTTGGTTTTGTCTTTATTCTCGGACACAGTTCACAGCTAGTGCAACAAATGGTAGTCCAGACATTTAAAATAAACATTGCAAATGTGTCTGAATTTTTGTTTTTTTTTAAAAAGTTGAACATACCCTGCTAACAATGCTGTGAAAGTCTGTTATAAGACTCAAGCTCCTTGGGATAATATACAGTATATAATTTGTTAATTTTAATTTTTTTTTTTTTTTTTTTTGAAGGCGATTAACATTCTGTCCTGTATTGAGCGTTCATCTTACATAACAGTCCTTATAGAGCCAAAAGTAATCACATTTTTCTCTGCGCTTGGCATCAGTTCAGTTGTTTTATTCATTTAGCACCAAATTTCAACAACAGCCACTTCAATGTGCCTGCAGAGTCGGAGAAAACCCCCAATAATCAGACGGCAATAAATAACCAAGTACTTGGTGACAGTGGGAAGGAAAAACTCCATTTTAACATCAGGGAGGGGCCGCCATCTGCTAATGGAGAAGAGACAAAAGTCATGCTGTGGAGGGGAGCCAAGGTTTAATAACTAGTGATTAAATGCAGAATGGTGTATGAACACACAGGGTGTGAAAAGCCCCCCAACTTAATGATACATTTTTAAAGTGTTAGCATGCTAGTTAGCGCAGTAGGTGTGAGTAAAATGTGGGTGTGTGCTCTGGTTACTTCTGTACTTGGTGGTAACGGATGTTACACTAATTAACATAAGCACATATTTGTGACTTTGGTGAGGTGAAATAAAACAAAAGCTAATGTGTCACATCTGATCTTTGTGTGTGTGTGTGTGTGTGTGTGTGTGTGTGTGTGTGTGTGTGTGTGTACACATCAGGACAAAAAAGCTGATTGTGGATGTGATTCGAATCCAACATGGAGAGACTTTACCTGAAATTCTTGAGACTCCAGCCACTGCAGCACAGGTGATCTACATTTCTCAGCTTGTTTTTCCTCTATATATACCTGCCAGCTACTTTCATTCATCAAAGGAGCATATTCATTTGATTTTTTTTTTTCTTTGCCTCTCAGTCTAATTAATTATGTTACTTCGTATGCGACTTATTCCTTAAGGAGTCAGAGCATACTAGAATTGTTGAGCGCAGGGCAGTCCAGGATGCTCAGACACCAGAGGGTCTGAAGAGCAGCCCAGCGCTTTTGGAGGACAGCCAGTTACCGCTCGAGCAGAAGAAGAGGAAGATTATCAGGAACCTTCGTAACCTGGAGCAGGCTGGCCTTGCTACTGCAAGTAACAAATACCAGGACCTCATCAACGAAATATCAAAGGTTCATAAGCAGCTCTTTTTCCCAGCTAAAGATGCAGACCCACATTCTGTATTTGTGAAGCTAAAATGTGTATTTTAACAGGACATCCGATACCAAAGGCGCTACAGACAGAGGAGGAAGGCCGAGCTCGTGAAGCTCCAGCAAACTCTGACTGCCCTTAACTCAAAAACTGCCTTCTACCAGGAACAGATGAACTACTATGATGCCTACATCAAGACTTGCCTGGATAACCTAAACAGGAAGTGAGTTGTATCCTAATTTATAACAAACCTCATTAGGGTAAAGACTTGATGGATGATTTTAACTTGTGATTCAATGGTAACACATGTCCCTTGGTGTGTTTGTATGGTCCAGGAATTCACGCAGATCTATAAAACTGGACGGGAAAGGGGAAGATAAGGGCAGTAAGAAGTGGAAGCCCCAGTCTCTGAAGTACACTGCAGCAAAACTGCACGAGAAGGGAGTCATCCTGGAGATAGAGGGACTTCAGACCAACCAGTGAGTTCAGTTCTTCACCTGTTCTGTCGAAAAGAGCTTGGTACTAACATCCTTCTTACATATCATTACATGTCATTTTACATTGCAGAAGCTGTTAAACACATTTAGTGTTTTTATTTAAACAATTTATATTTGTTTAAATTGTTATTTGTATCGCCTCTGTCAGTGCGCCCCAGGGCGGCTGTGGCTACACTGTAGCTTGCCATCACCAGTGTGTGAATGGGTGAATGATTGTGTATAGTGTAAAGCGCTTTGGGGTCCTTAGGACCAAGTAAAGCGCTATACAAATACAGACCATTTACCATTTATATTTATCATTTGTTCAGTCACATCTTGGTTATTTGTCTGTTAACCGTACCTTACAGTAAACTTGGCTGTAAGGTACAAAAGTTACGGTTTCCCAACACCAGACGCTTTTTGGTGCTTGATTTCATGTTGTTTGTCGTTATACAAGCAGAGCTGTAACTACACTACAGTATAAAGAAGGAAAAGGCAAATTAATATAATGAGATGATTATAAAATAGCAGCATAATAGTGTTTTACAGTACTGGTATTCTATTATTGGCAAAGTGCTGGTTGATGGTGTTTTCTGATCCAGTCACTGTGTATGACACCTCGGTGTATAGCTCTGTTTAATAGAGTGCATTTGATAAAGTGCTTAAGAGCCAGAGAGACGATAGTTTAACAGATTAACAGTCCGGGGAAGGAAAAACAAATGTTAAAGTGCAAGCCCTGAGACACCGGTACTGTTTCCCCCCCCTGTGAAATGATCAAACAGACTATTGTGAGTGGGGTCATAGGTGATGTTATCCAGATGCTATATTTTAAATAGATGTGATGGCAGGAAGCTGGGTACCAGCAGTGTGCTCACTTGCTTTTACTGCCAGCTGCATTGCCCTTTGGTCAGCGACAGTGCAGGTACCGTACCACACTGCTGCAGAGGTGGAAGTTGTCAAAATGTTTGCCTTTTTCAGCCTCAGAAAGTGGAGGCTTTATTCGGTCTTCTTTATCAGAGCTGGTGTCAGGTCCTCAGCGATAACGGCAAGAAACGCTTGTTACCTGCTCAACCTTGGTGTCATTGATGAGAACGAGGTTGTCTACATTTTGTTGGACTTCATGTAATCAACTATCAGTTTTTTTTATCTTTTTTACATTAGTAGTCAAGAGCACCATGTAAGCAAATGGATCTCTTGTCTGTGGGCCATCTCTCATTGTTATGGAGTCAGTCAAACGTCTGTTTAGAGCTTCTCCAACATTTCAGCTATAATTTCAAACGGACTCTCATCCTTTCACACATCCGGTGTCCACTTTTGTTTTTCTTATCTCTCAGGTTCAAAAATGTCATGTTCGACATTTCACCCACTGAGGAAGTTGGAGACTTTGAGGTGAAAGCCAAGTTTATGGGGGTCGAGATGGAAAAAGTCCAGCTTCATTTCCAGGTAAACATTTCCCTTCAGAAAACTCGCTCGTCAACACTTAATCCTGGTGACAAATGGTTGAATTTCCCTTTCTTCTCTATGGACTACTGGCAGGAATAGTCATGGAAATAAGCCAGTACAGCATGAGCCTGACTTAAGAAAGAACTTAGTGATGTGTTTTATTATGATATCATTTGTAGCGTATTTGTAGCACCAGCACATTAACAAGTCGGTTTGATGTTGGCAGGATCTCCTTCAGCTGCAGTACGAAGGTGTGGCAGTCATGAAGATGTTCGACAAAGCCAAAGTGAATGTCAATTTACTCATCTTCCTCCTGAACAAGAAGTTCTACGGAAAATAAAGGAGAGAAAAAACAGAGTTGGGAGAAACCTGGTCGTGCCTTTGGACTGTACTGAGTTTGTTGAACAGCACAAAAACGTGGTTTGTTTCTTCTGCCTATAATTTGATGGATCGCACCAAAATGAAACTTTATCGTTCACTTTGTGTACCTATATTTCTTTCTTTCCCATGTGGTGATTGTAAATGTAATATATTTTGAAGAATTCAATTGTGATGTTCATGTTTCTTGTTCAAAAGAGAGAAGTTTGATGGAAATGTCAGATGAACCAGTACGGTCTTATTTCAGAAACTGGAGCGGCGCAGCCTGCATGGCTGTATGAAATAATATAGTGCCTTTTTAATGAAAGAATTTAAAGATGTGTTTTTAATTAATAAATATTTGAACATTTTAAAAGCTATGTGTGATGTATTTTTATAAGTAGTTGTTGCTATATAATTGATGTCTAATGCTTAAACAATATTCATAATAAATTGCACATCCCAAACCTTTTCTCCTTCTTCTTATCGTTATTATTATTATTATTAGTGGTGGTGGTGGTGGTGGTGGTGGTGGTGCTTTTGTCATGCATTCATATTCAGTGATGTGCTTTTCCCTTTGGTCTGGCAACCTTTGACCCTGTTGGAAAAACCTACTTGGGCTTTCGTTTGGCTTGAAGATCCACGTCGCTGTGACATTACTCATGGTTTTTGTTAAATGATAGGAAATGTTCAGCTGGAGAGGAGGTGGAGTTTCCTGCCTTTTAATAACAGCACTTTCAGCAGCTCTTCAGCAAACATAATTTCCACTCTCCTGCTAAATATTTGGAGGATTTACAGTAAAGCCATGCATCACCTCTTAATTTGCTTGTTTGTATTTTCTGTTCAAAGCTCTGCGCTCCCATCTGGAAATGGTAAGTAATTTTCCTAAGACTTTAAGATGATGATGATGATGATGATGATGTCTACAGTTTGCCTTGTACTCTCTTGGGGCTCGAGTAAACTTTACGTATTTGTATCTCCCCCAGAAACACATGCAGGATCTGTTTAAACATTTACTTTTAACTAGATCACTGCGCAGGAAGGAGTGAATGAATATATTTATTCTTAGAGCAATTTAACTAGGAAAAAAAACATCCAACATGTCATATGACAAATATACAATCAGAATTAAATACTGGCCCTGAATGTTTGTGGTTAATTACTTTAACCCTTAGAGGCTGCTAAAAAAAATTAAAAGAACAAGCCCATACACTAAAGCAACAACAAAGCTCAACAATGTTCTGTGAATAAATAAATAGGTAAGATAATATTGTGACATTTGATTCTCTTTGCACTTCAAGAGACTCGGTGATGTCACTTCCTTGGTGCTCATGTCAAAAACATTTTATTTTGTAGCAGGTAAATTGTATAGCGTTACTGAGTTCAAAGCAAGCTGGAGGATGTGTAAATATTGGTACTTCATAGAATAAATTTATTTATAGTTAAAAATAATGTGCGTATAATTGTATTTTGGCACTAAAAGTTGAGTTATAGTTACATTTTCTATACATTTAAAATCAATTAAATTGTAGTAATGGTCAGTGGGGACACGGAAACGTGTGATCTCTACTGGTTAGTCAACTAATTAATACAAAAAAGTTTTAATTTTATTTATTTATTTATTTGCAGTATTTTATGAGAAAACACTTGTTTGTTTGTTTGTTTGTTTGTTTTTAATGAAAATGCATTCATGTATTTTGAGTTAACCTTTGGGTAAGAATCACACTCATGATATGGATGCATGTAATAAATGTATTGTAGAGTTTATTTTACTTAACCGGACTTTCTAAAATAATATCGGGGCATTAGGACGAGCTTGAACCTGATGGATGCATTTAACAATCTGATCAGATAAAAAAAAAAAAATCTGCTTTTCCAAACTGCTCCCAGTGTAAATGTTTTTAGAGTGTTGTGCATCCCTTTGGCGTAACCACATTTCTGCTTCATTTTCCTGTTTCTTTTAAGACTCCACTCCCTTTCTGCGGACTTTTTCTGGCCACTTTGTTGGAGATGATGCAGCAGACTACCTAGACCTGTCACTCTTAGATGATGGAGGCTCAGGATCGACGGAGTCCAGAAAAGTACACCCCCCTCACCCCCATCATCCCCGGAAGCACTATTATGTCTCGGAGGAGACCAAAGCATTTCTCGAGGGTGGCTTGGCCACACGTTTCATCCCCACCGTTTACATCTTCGTCTTCATCATCAGCGTGCCCCTTAACCTTCTTGCCACGGTGATGTTCGTGCGCCAAATCCGTCCCAAGAAGCCGGCGGTGATCTACATGCTCAACCTGGCCTGTGCTGACCTGCTGTTCGGGCTGCTCCTTCCCTTTAAGATCGCCTACCATTATCACGGCAACAACTGGATCTACGGATCCTTCATGTGCAGAGCCGTCACTGCCGCCTTCCACTGTAACATGTACTGCTCCGTCCTGCTTGTGATGTGCATCAGCATTGACCGTTTCCTGGCTGTGGTTTACCCCATGAACTCGCTCATGTGGCGCAGCCCTCAGACGGCTTCAGCTGTGTGCGCGGCTATGTGGCTCTTATCCCTGGGAGGAGTGTGCCCCCTGCTGATCTCAGAACAGACCTTACATGTATCGTCGCTGGGCATCACCACATGTCATGATGTGCAGGACGTAGGAAAACTACAGTCTTACTATCTTTACTTCTTCCCCATCTACTCCTCTGTGTTCTTCTTCATCCCTTTCATATTCACAGTTGTCTGCTACGTACGCATCATTCAGGCTCTGGCTGAAGCCAACGTGGAGAACCGCTCCAAGAAGACTCGCGCTGTGGTGATGGCTGTGGTTGTCCTGCTGGTGTTTGTGGTCTGTTTCACCCCCACCAACATCATCCTCATGGTTCACTACGTTCAACTGGCGCACAAGGCTAGCAACAGTTCTTACCAGGCATACCTGCTCTCCATGTGCATAGGAAGCTTCAGCTGCTGTCTGGATCCGGTCCTCTATTACTTCGGGTCCTCTCAGTGCCAGAAGCAGGTGGTGACTCTGCTCAGATGCAGGCGACCGGGACAGGGAGGGATCGGCTCACACACAAGCAGCACAAGAACCAGCAAGTTGACAGAGAGCAGCAGATCGTGCAAAATGGAGAGCGTTCAGACTGAAATGGGGAGCCATTACAGCAGGCTGATGGCTTAAGACACGAGGGCTGAAAAACTGTTCGGCTCTCAGCCATATCCACACTATAACAGATTACTTCTGTGTTTGCTCGAACTGTTTGTTATCAAGAAGCGCATGAGGTGGATTAGATGAAATATGAAACTTGATGTGGTGCCGACTTTAGACCCCAGTGGTAGTGCTGGGTTTATTTGTATCAGAACAAGCACATTGGTAGCATCAGTGTGTACATGCAAGCAGTTATCTTCTGTTATTTTATAGTCATAAAATGTAATCACCACTTTGACAGTGTGGAATATATTGGATTCATTCCACAATAAGAAAAACATTTTAACAATAACTTTTTATTTTATATTCAACACATCTGTGTTTCCAGTGAATAATGGGTATGACAGTTAGTGCACTGTTAATAAAACAGTTTTAATAACTGTTTTATGATATGACAAAAACAGCTGTCGATGTGGTTTTCCCAACACGATGCCGTTACAGTGAGTAAATATTTAAAGGAGATTAAATCATTTATAACTTTGCGTCCTGGCATTCATGATGTCAGAGCATACAGACGGCACATACGACGACACTGTATGTATTTTCTTTTAATGCATGCAGCTTTGTGGATCTCGTTGCCTCCTCTTTATTCCTGCGTGCTCTCCTTGTCATCAGGGCACAGCTCTGCAGGAAAAAGAGAAACAAAATGTGACCATTTCCCTGAGCAGGATGGAGAACGGTGGCCTCATTTCCTCACCATGTGCATTGTATTTTATGGATTCGATCCAAAAATAATGAAGACCTAAAAACTATTGCACTTAAATATGACATTTCGCAGGGCAGAATCTCCACCCTGTGGGAGTTAAAACTCTGTCGTTGGAGGTTTTTGGATAGCTGCTGACCTGTTTTGCCATCATAGCTGTGGTAGTCATCTGGGAAGTTCAAGCAGCCAAGTTGTTTTTTGAAAATTTCCACATGTTTTGGATCAATTTTTCCTGTCCTCGCTGCAAGCAAAGAGAGAATGTCAACATCCAGGTTGCAGCCCTGACTTGATGTGCTGAGAAGTGCAGGACTCACTGAACTGCAGGATGTATCTGCCAGTGACGTCCCCATTTCGGAAGGTGTCGGTCCACAGGAGGCAGTCAGAGCAAGTCTGCAGGATGTGCCCTTTGTGGTCTGACAGATTTTCTTTCAAAGTACAGTGTTGGGTTATTTTACGAGAAATCTATTGTCTGTTGTGAAGACAAATTCATCAATCTGTAGCTCACTCACTGCGAAATGTGGTAGCAATCCCTGAGATGGTTGCATTTACCTCCCCCGTGATGCACCGGTTACTGAGAAACAACAAGGCGTGGCAGAATCTGGCTTTCACAACTAAATTTAAATGTTTTGCTTTTAATACTGAATTGCATTAAATACATAAGTCTGTTTAACATATTGAAATAACATAATCACCAAACTCACAAGCAGTGATCTCCCCATCGCAAAGTCACAGTCTGATCGCTGGAAGTCGGGGACAAGTCTATCCAGGAGCTTTTCAGAGACTCCAGTGCTTTGTGGTACTGTTTGGGGTCGCCAGCTCCCATCACATAAATCCATTTTCCAAACACCTTGATGCACAAAAAAAATTAAAAATAAAATAAGGTCCTTACATGTTTTAAAAAAACTCCAGCATCATTGTTGTAAATACGACAGAGAAAGCGCACACACTAGGTGACTTACCTGTTTGGGGTCCTCTGGCATAAAAGGCTTTACGAGCTCCTTACAGTCAGGTGCAGATGCAGCAGCCAGTGCAATGAGAGACAACAGGAATACAACAACAGGCAGAGCCATGGTCAGCCACAGGGATGTTTGCCGAACCTGTAACAGAAAACGTCTAACTCTGATTCATTTTCCCTCCGGGCTTCACACAAAAAGTTGTTTCTGTGTGAGTGCTAATCCTGGAGGAGGGGGAGGAGGGGAGGAGAGGGTCTGGGGGTGGAGGGGCTTTCTGCAGGCCCAAATGCACCAGAGAAGGTTTCCTAATGACCATGCATGCAGTTTTCTTCTTCTTTCCCCCCTCTTTTTCTTCTCAGCACTGAAAGGCGAGCTCAATAGCCCTCTGTTGCCCACGCCACTGCTCCTGAATGAACTCAGGCAAAGTGCCACATCTTGTCTTGGGCTGTTGAAATCTTTCAAAAAGGACCTGGAGCAGCTTTTCTGCAGCAGAATGAAGGATGTTTCCCTGTGGGGGCGTTCTGGACTCTGTGTGGTGACGGTTTAAGAGTTTAACATCTTTTCTCTTCCCTCTAACACTGATGTTATTCAGTAACAGTCTTTGTTGATGCTTTGGGGAACAGCAGTGTGATGGTGATCAGAAAATAAATGACTAGAACACAGAAGGAGAAGTTAGAGCCCTTTTTATTTGCCGCGCACAACCAGTGGGAACTAGATTCGTACAAATACCACTAAAAGGATTTAAACTGGGCATTTAGACTTGATTTTTCTTAGCTCGAAAGACAACATAGTGTATTAAAAAGTTATTATGCAGCACAACATTGTATGGCAGCACATATAGATCACACTACAGCACTATTTAGTACATTTAAAGGAAGATTTATCTGGGTGTTTACAGAGCTGTGGCCCTCTTTGCTCTACTTTACTGCACATTAGGCTCTATCTCAGGCTGCTCTTTCTCTGTATTCTTGACGCCAGTTGACGTGGTCGCCCTGCCATCAGGACAAAGATCTGAAGGAAGAGGAAATCACAAAATGAGAATAGTGTTTGTGATGGTCACACTGGATGCTGGAAACACGCCTAAATGGTGGCTGACCTTTGCTTGTAAAGTGGTACTCTGAAGGGAATTTAAGACATTCTGCCTGGTTCTTGAAGGTCTCCAACTCAGAACCCTCCAGAGCGCCGGTCCGTGCTTTTCAAGAAAGAAAGAAGAGGACGGGAAAAGAAAGGTGGTTATTTAAAGCAGTATGTGCTAAATATTAAGCTGTGTGTTGCTGCTAAAATACGAGATGAAGGTTTAAAAAGCGACTTACTGAACAGGAAGAAGTATCGCCCCTTTGACTTGCCGTCAGGGAGGAGAGTGGTGTCTTCAGACAGGAGGCAGTTGCTGCAGGTCTCATAGTACTTCCCGTCATGATAGGAAGTGTGACCATTGATGTTATCTGTGAAAAAAAAACAAAACAAAACTAAACATAACTCTGACTGTAACCCCCAGCGATTAAAAGAAATGAAACCTGCAGCACACATCACCAACTCAGTGAGTCAGAGCAAAAACACCACACATACAGGTGGTGTGACTTGTCATTCCTGAGATGGTGGCGTTCGCTATGCCCTGAAGACATTTATTTTCATTCCTGTGTTGAGATAACAACAACAACAACAACACTTTACTATACATTCTCAACTGGACCGCATCAGTATGTTCACACATGAAACACACGACACTCACAGGCGGTCAGCCCAGTAGATGGTGATGACTCCGCTCTCCGAGGACGCTGACACATCCAACCAGGAGCTGTTCACTGACAATATGTCGTCCTTCAGGCCCGGATCGTCCCAGGATGCCACGTGAAGCACCCACTTCCCATAAATCTTCCAGCACACAGAGAGAAAAATAAAATGCAAATGACTCTCATGACTGTTTCTGTTAGATGTGGCCAGACTTTATTTCTCAGCAGAATATAACTTTCTCTCATAGCCTGGTTAGAAAAAAAGTGTTGTGAAAATGTATTACATTATTGTTTTACTCTGCTGTGACTACAGACATGGCATTTGGCCTCCCCAAAAACATGGATTAACCCAGAGGTAGGTGAGTCCCTTTCCCTAAGTTAAAAATAAATAATCATACAATTTTACTTTGCAGCTCTTCTGAATCATAATTTTTCTGCTTTATAATCAGTGAAAACTACTGTGTTGGAATCTAGTAGGGGACACATTAATGTAGCTTACATGCAAGATTCAGTAGAAGTGCTCGATGCACATGGACGCAAGCTTCCAGCTATTACTGACCAGCTGAAACTTTCTTTGGTTTTTAAAAACTCCAAGGAACATTTGCTATATGCTGTTGCAACAGTAAACAGACCGTGCAGTTTCTTGGGGAACTGCAGTGGGATGGTTGCTAAAAAAATGAAAAATGTCCCATGCTGTACTCCAACTGACGGCCTTCAGCACACAAAAGACAGACAAGGAAGCAGTAACTGTGCCACTAAGAGACCTTGTCTAAATCTACTTAAAAAGTGAGTGAGATTAAAATCAGTATTACAATTATCTGTAAAATATTTCAACCTGCAACCTCATTACATACAGCAAATAGCTTGCTGCTGTAGGGTGAACACACGTGTTTGACGCTGTAAATACTAAATTGTAAAAATGTGTTTACAGAAAAGCAGAGAAAGAGAAAAAAATGTCCCATGCTGACATGAACTGATGACCTTCAGCATACGAGGGAGAGGCCAGCAAAGTGATAAGTATGCCACTGAGGACGAGCAAGCAGGACCGTGCCAACCAATCAACAAATGATATTCAAATGAGTGAGGGTGTGAAATGAGAGCAGTGACCCCGTCTCTCTGTCTATCACAAAATGACGTATATAAAATGGGAAACAAAAGTGGTATTTAAAAAACTGTTAGCATCCCAAGACATGGCTCTACCTATCTATGGATTTTGGTGTGTGTAGACCTTAAAGTGAGGTCAGCGAGCGAGTTAAAAAAGCTTGGGGGGATTTTTGTCCAAAACTGGTTGGAGATAATAAAGAGGGAGTGAACGGGAGTTCAAAATGCCATTCCTCTGAAACAAACGGCTCCGGTTCAAGAAGTATGCATGTGTGGGAAGGGCTCCCTGAAAAGAAGACAAGCGTAGCTGTTTTGAAGATAAAAGGATGGCTGAAGGGTGAAAATGATGGTCACAGCGGCAGGTTAAACCGAAAATTTTCAGGCGAGTTTTGATGCTTTTCGCACTCTGACCTACTTAGTTTTCACTGTTGCTCTGCAATATACATGAATGGGGGAGGGATTTGAGAGATATCTTTGTGACATCTTTGAAAATAATTTAAAGACCTTAGAAGTTACTGTGGAAAAATGCGATATTGTTTTTGGCACATTCGTGATATTCATCGTGGTGTGACAACGACGTCTGAATGGGCAAATGACGTGAAAGAAAATGGGTCCAGAGGAAGGAGAGTGACAGCAGAAAAGTGAGAGAGTGCTGCCTCTCCATTCAAAGTCAATGGGACTTTATTAATAGAAAAAGTGGAATATTTCAGAAACTGCATGAAAATTTTGAAATCTGAATAGAAGCACGCAGGACATGAGTAAGCCCGTCGTTTTGCCGTATGAACAATGTGTCTACGGCAAATGATGTGCGACTAGTTCGCGGATGAAGAATAATAAGAATAACATATAATGGGATCTTTACTTTGCAACAATCCCACCAATAACACAAGATTCAGCTATTCAGTTCACATTAATATGCATCACTGTTATGACTGCTTCATAACAAATGGTTGCTCATACTCACGGGGCTGTGGCTGTCCAGCACCAGAGGCTTGACCAGCTCTTTACAGTCCGGTTTAGATGCGACGCCCAGGGAGGCGAGAGCCAGCAGAACTATAACCTGCTGTGCAGCCATGGTCCAGACAGCAGGCGGCCAGGGAGCAACACTAACCTCAGGGACCCCACTGCCAGCTAGAGCCTCCTCAAAGGGAACTGAGGGACATGTTTTGTAACAGTGGGCTGGGCCACACGTGCACACATACACACACGCACAC
>NW_024582424.1:2256270-2277664 GCF_018398535.1 Haplochromis burtoni | reverse complement strand
ACACACACACACACACACACACACACACACACACACACACACACACACACACACCAAGCTGTGCACCCATCACTCCACAGGACATTATGTTGACTTATACTAATTTCATGCAGACTTATGCCGAACCAAGCCATAATAACACTTACTGTAAACTAATATATGTTGTGAGGAAATGCTTTCTGTCACCATGACGTGACTTTATAATCACATTAATAATTCTCCCTCTCTTTTCCTTCCTCTGGTTTCAGGAGGAGTCTTTCACTTGATGCATCCAGTCAGTCGGGCTTGTGTCCCATTTATCTTGTTATATAACAGCCAGCTGGCAAAGTCTGAATAGGACCTCCATCCCCTCCATCTTTCAGTATGCAAGCACCTCCTTGCACAGCCTCTCTCACACTAAACAAGGCATGAAAATAAAAAGAAAGACACACACACAAACACTCATCTGTTTTTTTAACATGTGCAATGTCTTTGTGACAGGGGATTTTTAGTGTAGCTCTCCCCAAATTTGGTTGAATTCCAAGCAGAGATACACTGAGCCCCTTCACTGTAGTCCTGACAAATGAGCCCCTTTGGAATGACCTCTGACCTCAGTGGGGTCCTCTATTCATGTCAGAGGGATAAAACACAGCCAAACTATTGACTAGCATGGATTTTAACTGTGGGTGGACGTGCCAATCCTTTTTCTCCTTGATATCAAATATTTAGCTAATAAATGCATTAATATTCTTTACTTCATACCTCACATTTCATAAAAGACTATTCCTGCACAAAGGACACATTTGTAGTTCAGAAACACTTATAATAACCACCATACAAATTTCTCCTTCTTTTTTCCCAGCTGCTGTGGCATTTTCTCCCTTGTTGTGGTAACTAACTTTGCTTATTTACAGATTAACCTTTACAACCTATTCTAGTTAAATTTGACCTTGTTTGACATTTTTCATCAGTAAAAAAACCCCCCTAAATGTCATTCTTTTATCCTGACATTTGATGGCTTTTCCTTCTGAGTGAAGGAAAATACAAACAATTTAAAATACAAATACAATTTTTTGTATCCATTCAGATACAAAAAATCAAGAAAAACTATGCTTTTAGGGAATCTTGAAACTGTATATGCCATGTCTGTGTGTATTTTTAATCGGACAGTGGTGACACTGAGTTCAAGGAAGACCTCAACACTGCCATGAGAAATGAACTCAAAGGACTTTCTTCCTATAACTCTCATTCACACAATACGTCTCTCTATCCATAACCTAACATTCACATACTCAGAAGACAGAGTTCAGTATCTTGTTCAAGAATGCTTTAATGTCCAGACCAGAGAAGCCAGTGATCGAACCACTGACCTTCTGATGGGTAGATGCTCAACCTCCTGAGGCAGAGCCGCCCAAACATGAGAACAGTCTGCGTTCTCAAATCTCTGAGCGCAGTTTCCTGCAGGGACAGACACACGCTGGTCTTTGAAGGATTATGAGAGAACCTCCATCCCATCATCTTCCACTCATCTAATTCTGGGTTGCAGAGGGGCTGGAGCCTATCCCAGCTATCACAGTACACCCTGGACAGGTCACTTATCAGTCGCAGGGCCTTAGTTAAAGTGTGACTTGTAGTTAAATGCACTTTGAGTGGTACAACTAAAAAAAGGACTACATGAATATGAGTACATTTCAATTGCACCTGCAATGTAACAAAATAAAAACCAATTAGAATAGCTCTGAATGCACATAATAGTTTGCAATATGCAAGATTTGAGTTCTACGTGTTAATTAATGTTGATATTTATAGATGGTAGTTAAGAGGATTTTTAAGTATTTTTAAAGATATAGCAGAGTGGACAGTGTTTAATGCCTGTAATGGTTATACATGATTATATATGATAAATCCCAACAGCTCTAGTTCTACATTCAATACAATATAATTCAGTCATTATAGCTTTTTGTTTTCATGTCTTGGGTAACACAGAACATGATAGTATGTAAAAACAGAGGGTTTTCTCCAAAAACAAGAGTTGTACATGTCAGGGGTTGTGTAGCGGAGAGGAATGTGAGGCTCCTAACGTAGACATGCAGGGGCAGGTGGTGGTGAACAAAAATCGAGCCATTTATTCAGGCTGAAAATAACATGACATCAAAGAAACACACATAAAATACAAAAGGGGACTGAAAAGATAAACGTCCTGGAACCTAAACTGGGAATCAACACTAGGGCCAGGAGGCACAGGAGCTGGGAGACACAAAACTTGAAATGCTGGAAAGGATGAAGGGAGACTGAGACAATATATACATAGGGGGGTTGTTAGGGGAAGTGGAGACACATGGGTTAAAATACACTGCTGAACTGACTCTAATGAGACAAGGAAGCTAAACTTAAGACAACCTCCTGAAATAAACCATGAAAAATAACTAGACACAGCAGCGAGGGGGCGCAGAGAATGACAGAAACTTAGCACAGGTTACACAGACAAGACAGGATAAACTCCAATACTACATACACAATACTCACGACTATAACCATGGACAGAACTAGAGAATAAAAACTAGTAGGACTCAAAATAAAAGGTTACTATAAATAACAAACTCAACCTACAAGAGATGTAATATAAGTTCTAGATAATACATGTAAAATGTATACTTAAGAATCAGTCTGGAGATATTTAAACAGAACTCGAAATCTGACAAACACAGAAAAATCTACTGTGAAGTCGAGGCGCTCTACCTGTTTCCCAAATACATCAAGGTTACCAGATACCATACCACTTTTTAAAGCACTTTTAAAAAGAACAACAGGGCTGAAAAAATAAAATCACCCATATAAAATAAATCATTAACATCAACAGAATATTCAGGTTTTTATGTATGAGTTTACAGACAAGCAGCCACAGAATGACAGACTTCGAGAGATTTATACAGCTTCACAGTTCTGACAGTCGTTGCAGAAACAAACATTTCTACTGAAAGTGACTTGGGTTAGGTTTAAAATCACATTTTCAAAATATATCTCTGCTGAGGACACTGTCCCGTTTCTGTGATTAATCACACTCAGTATTAATCCGATATTTTTATCTGCTTATTGGTGCGGCCCTCCACAACAGTACTGGTTTCTCTTCTCATGTGACCCCTTGGGAAAATGAATGGCTGACCCCTGCACCCCCCCCCCCAGTCTAGATCAGAAAACAGAGTGAGAAGCAAAGTCAGATAATAATGAAGAGGCATGACGAGAAGTCAAACGACAGCCAGCTCCATACCAGGACTGCTGAGCTCCTGTGGGGAGGCAGGGATGACTTCAGTGGAGGTTACATAAGAGAGGGGGTGGGCAGAGGGGCTGGTTGGACTGTGTAATAGGATTATGTAAGGCTGGTTTCAAAAGAGATAATGCTTCATTTGGTGTTTGTTGGTGATGCGTGTGTGCGCGTGCTAAATGGTAAATATTAAAGGTTAGGTTTACTAAGTGGGCTAAGTGGGGAAAATTAGCATAAGGCTGCAATCACAAATATGTGCCGATGGTAGATCATTTTCAAAACTTGCCACTTCTTGTTTCTCAGAAATAGCATTTCAATTCAGACCAAGGAGATGCAGCTGAAGGAGAATCCATCCATTCATCCAGCTTATCCCAGCTGTCACAGGGCAAGAGGCAGGGTACACCCAGGACAGGTCACCAGTCTGTAGCAGGGCTTGAAGGAGAATCAGTATTTCCTTTTGTTGTTGTTGTTGTTGTTTTAAAAAAGGCTAACTTTTCAGTTAGGAATTGCTGGCTGGGGTCGCTGTTCCTTGGATGAATCTCTCAGGTGGAGTGCAAGATGCATCCAGACAAGGCCTGCTGTATTAGCATGATGTGCGTTTAACAGGTATAATGTACAGAAGAACATAAAACAGTATTCACCTTCAGAAAGGCGTTTACTATCTTTACCACATACTCATCACTTATTTATTTTTTTGGCTAACCACCACACTGCAGTATGGTGTGATGGTGATTATCACTGTTGCCTCACAGCAAGAAGATCCTGGGGTTGACTCCACCATCTGGCCAAGGCCTTTCTGTGTGTTGTTGTTATCTTTGTTTGCGTGGGTTCTTTGCAGGTACTCTCGGTTCCTCCCACAGTCCAGAGACATGTAGTTAGTGGGGTTAGGTTAATGGGAATGTGAGTGCAAATAGCTGTCTGTCTCTGTGTTAGCCCTGCTACAGACTGGTGACCTGTCCAGGGTGTAACCTGCCTCTTGCCCTATGGCAGCTGGGACAGACTCCAGCCCCCCTGCAACTTTGGTAAGGATAACCAGAAGAGAATCAATTTTTCTTTTTTTTTGCATGCTGATAGGTGGTTGTTACAGTTAATATCACGTACTGTAAAATCCACACACCAATTTTAAACTCCACAGACAGTGCAAAACTGTCAGGATGGGGCATAAAGGCCAATGATGGAAAAATATAGGAAGGGAGGGGCTTTGAAGGAAAAAAGCCCAAGTTTTAGTTATAAATTCGCAGGGAAGACTTGCCAAAGTTTGACCAATAGACCGGATTTACACGAAACAGAAGAAAGCAAACACAGTTTCTTTCTGTAAATCTTTATGTGAATACAAGAAAAATCAGAAATCACAGTTTACTGCATCTTCTAGTAAATGTAAAATCAGTCTATTGCACCTATTCATACACAAACAAAAAAAAACCCAGCCAGAGTTAACACTGTTACAAACTCCTTGTCCTGGACTGAACCCACCGCAAGATGAAAGAGCGCTTTCTCCACATCTGTCAGCACATCTGTGATACACATCTGAATACACACTTCAAACACTTGAGTAATTTCAGGTTACAGGATAGATCTGAGAGATCGAGTGAAAGGAGCTTAAATGTGTTTTTCTCTATTGTTCTTCCCGTCTTGCATCTGTTACAGCTTCACTTTCATATGGACACAGATCTGAAACGAAGGAAGGAAATCAAACTGATGAGTCATTGTTTACATTAGATGTACTGCTTACTGTTTGCGTGGATGGTGAACGCATCTCACCTGTAGTGTTTGCAAAGTATAAATCTAGTGTGAAGTTGAGGCACTCAGCCTGTTTCTTGAGGACTTCGAGATGAGAGGCCTCCAGTGTCCCAGTCTTTGCTGGAGGTAGGGGATGGCAGTGTTAACATTATTTTCAACAGAGTGGCAAAAACAATAAAAAAAAAAAACAGTTTGAAACTAATTATTAACATTACAGAGTCCTAAAAGTTGGACACATATGGACACAGACAGGCAAATGCAACTCACTGAAGATCCTGAAGCCTCTGCTTTTTGTGGTTTCGCCGCCGACCTCTGACACCAAGTGGTCTGTCCAAAGCATGCAGTCGGGGCAAGTGGCCAGATGCTTGCCAATATGCTCATGAGTGGTGGAGTTATAGTAATCTGTAAGATACAAATTAGATGGTTGCCATGTTGTTTTACATCACAGTGACTATTTGATAATGTGAGTATAACAACATGTGATCTCTTACACGTGTCTGTGGAAGAGTTTCCTAAGAAGGTGGCATTGACACTTCCATGATAACATTTTCCATCCCTGTTAAGGAGCAGGAAAAAAATATAAGCACATGAAAAAACAAAGAAAAAAGTCAAGAGGTCAAATTACGTAACTCATTTGATGCTTCAAAGCAGGGGTGTCAAACTCATCTCATTAAAAAACTGTAAACCTTGTTAAAAGCCCCAAATTTATGCCCTCCTTCTCATCTTCCTAAATTGTCCACTGGACTGGATTTGAGCCTTTGCTAGGCCGATTCTGGCCCACGGGCCTTATGTTTAACACCCCTGCCTTGAAGGTAGTACAAATCATTTAGAAAATATCGACAATTACGCTTTGTGTCCGAAGCGACTGAGCATGTCTTCACTGTCAGGTATGGGAGTCTGTTCGACCCAGAAGCTGTGCAGAGTTTTAAGCTCTTTTAATTGCTCTTTGCTGTCTGATGTTCCAGCGTAAAATATCCATTTTCCCCAAAGCTTGAGAAAGAAAAAAGAAAAAGTAAATTCAACTTCCAAAGAGATTCACAGCAGGTTCTAAAGAACCAGCATTTCTATTGAAAACAGAAAGGAGTTTACCATCTTTACCACATGCATAAACATGATCATCACTTGTTTCTGTGATCATATATAATAATAAGTTTATACATGCAAAATCACCAGTGGGACCTTTTTAACCATCCAAGGTGAAGTCTGTTTTGTTTGTTTGTTTGTTTGTTTTTATTGCTAGAGCTAGGAGCATCAGCGATGATGATTCAGCCCTCAGGGATTTAAAACAATTTAAACTCAGATCTGCTTCATGGTGAATGTCTCTGCTGAGGACACTGTACCTTGCTATGATCCTCCACAGGCTTAATGAGTTCTTCGCAGCCTGGATCAGACGCACCAGAGAGCGAGAAGAGAGCCAGCAAAGCCAGGGAACAATGAAGGAACATGACGACAAGTCAAATGACAGGCAGCTGTATACTACTGCAAGACCACAACAGCTGGACTCTTATAGGGAAGGTGCAGCGGGGAAGTTACATAAGACAGGAGGTGGTCTTTAATGGGATTGTGCAATATTGGTACAGATAAGGATAAAGCTTTAATTTTTTTTTTTATCTGTGGTGTGCGCGTTTGCAGAATAACAAAATGGAAAACAGCAAACAATATGAATGTGCTGCATTCCTGCAAAAGCTTCTCACAGACATGTGAAACAGATATTCTCTTTATCCGTCAAGTATGAAGTGAGCAGCAGCAAAAGTATTTGACAGATTTGGGTAGGGTGGCACAGAAATAAACTATTTCACAATTACCATCTGTTGCAGCCTGGAATTGCCAGTTATTGCAGAACACTGGAAACTTACTGGAATTTCCAGGGTAGCATCAGCCAAAACACAGAAAGTACAAATAAAGCAGATTCCTGAAAAACAAAAGCAAGCATAGCGTGTCCTTTTGTAGATTTCAGTTAATATAGGAGACAAGAAAAACCCTTTTCCAACATTATTTAACCCAACTGCAGTATTAATGAAATTAGTTTGTTGACTTGTCTTTAGCAGACCTACTGCTGAATGTCGCAGGTTCATTAGTGAATAGCTTTATGAGTCTCATCAGCTTTGTCTTTACCAAAGCTCCCAGTCATCACCTGGATGACCTACAGAGACATACTTTAGACCAGGGAGTAACACAGAGTGCGACAGTCAAACGCTTAACTACCTGTCTCACATTGAACTCCCTGCAAGATAAAAAAAAAAAAAAGAGCACCAACACATCAGCGATACAGAGTTCCCTCATGTCAAAGAAAGCACATCTGAATACAAATGTGACTCATGGAGCCAGTTGATGTCTCTGGTTAGACTTGAGCGATACAGCAGGTGATAACAGTGTTTTATTGCTTTTTCCCTTTACATCTCCGGCACTTTCCTTCTCATTGGGACACAGATCTGAAACAGAGGAGGGAAATCAAACTAATGAGTCTCAGAACAAACACGGCTTAAAGTCAAGTTTATGAACGTCAATATAGAGATAAATATTCTTAGATTGGGGGGAGGTATGGTGAATTTAAGAGACATGATAGAAACCAGAGGACACTTAACTAGATATTGCAAAAATGACGCAACCCGATTTGCTGAGAATCGGGTCGTCACACCGAATGTGAAAATTGATAAAATATTTTATATTAACTACAGTTTTTATGTATTATCTGCAAACTTTACGGTGATAAACTGGGCCTTGGGGGACACGAATAGGTTGGCGAAGCTTTTGACCTTAACCATCATTGTTAGTGCCCAAGATCAAAGTTGACCTTGACTGAAAAAAAACAAACAAACCCCAAAACATATTGAGTAATACAGCATATGAAAGGCATAGAGCAGGGGTCTCAAACTGCAGTCCTAGAGGGCCGGTGTCCTGAGGTGGCAATTCAGCCATTTGATTCATGTTACAGCTGCTCATGACATGGTGAAATAAAAGTACTTTTAGAAGTACATTTTTCCAAACACTTACATTTACTTAAATTTACTTGAGTAGGGTCAGGAGTTTTCTCCTCAGCCTGCAGTCAAGTTCTATACTCTTCCTAATGACCTACTAATTTATTCAGGTGTGTTGCAATAGGGACACATGGAAAGGTTTCAGGACACCAGCCCTCGAGGACTGGAGTTTGAGCCCTTGGCTAGAGAGAGCTGTACAACACACTCTTTTTTTTTTTCAATACGATGGCCTACGACTTTACAGTGACGTCATAACAGGCTGATATCAGCATGATGTAATAAAAACAACATAAGCCATAACAACTTTGATGTTATTACTGTTATAACTAGAGTAACAACATCGAGTTTTAGCATAGCCTCTAGCATAGCCCTTGCTCTCCTGGGGGACTTGCTGTTGTTACTATTATTATTAAAATATGTAGCTATACATGTAAAGCTATCCATCTATCTACCTGTCTATCAAATTTTAAGTACAAAATCCATCCCCAAATGATTGTTTGATAGAAGTTATACAACAGGTTTGGTAAATTTAAGTACAGCTTTAACAAACACAATTGTGATCATATTCATATAATTTCATCAGCAGATACTTTCAAAGGCACTCCAAAGTCTGTTCAAAATGAAAAGAGATGACACTTTAAGGTTAGAGAAGCTTTATATCAGCATAGTCAAAACCCATGAAACTTCTCTGTGTATTTACAAAAACATAATACAAGAATAAAAAAGAGAAAATGAACACGTCACAAATGGAGTCCCACATACTGTCACAAAAACAGAAAGAAAAAAAATGATCCAATTTACAAATTGATCTTTATGTACTCCCACTTATGGCTTCAATCTAACACAAAACAAAATAAAACATCTCAGGTCAGCTGTGATGGTGCGCCATCAGTCCATCGTTCCCTTTGCAATAATAATTCTCTCTAGCATTATCTTTAAATAATAATAATAATAATATCAAATACACATACAAGACAGAGGAGCTACATTTGTGAGCTGTACACTTTGCAGTAAGGGAAGGGAAAGGAGAATGTTTGCAGGAATATTCACCCTTTGTACATGATAATAATTCATCTTGGGCAGTGAAAAAGGTTTCAAAGATTATTTAAAAACGAGCTTGTTTTAATTTTCTGTACCAACCAATTGTTCATCATACTAAAAATCACAGTTTTTCCGGATGACAGTTAAGTATGAGTGACCAAAGCTTGCAGTTTATCATCCATACTGCTTACCTCTTATTACTTCTCTTTCTCATTTGAACATTTTTATGTCTAGGATATGGGAGCATGTTTTGTCACCAAGTAAAACAAACAAACAAACTAATGATTTCCTTCATTTCTGTCAAAAACATTTGCTTCGGCCCCACAAAAGCACATAATGGGAAAAACCCACAGGATGAATTGTAGTAAGAGTTCAGGTGAAATAAAAACTTTCAGTCTGTACAGTACTACTGAGTACTACGGAGTACTACGGAGTACTAACTTTTGTGCAAACATTCCTCAGCCTTATGCTGACTTCAGTTTAATTACAATTAGCATAGTGACTGATCTTATGTGACTTAAAGCCAGACTATGAAGTTTTTAAAGACGAATTAGCTTGTTTTCCCTCAGACTAATTGAAAGATGAATCCGTAACTACTAGAATGCATGAATGCTTAGTTCAATACATTCAGGACTTTTGCTTTATCTGTCTTGCTTGGTCTGGTATGACCATTAGCTTTTAGTTGCTAAATGTTAGCTAATGCAATGACCTATCTACAATGCCACTTTGCCGACTTTTGTGTTTAGACATTTCCCATTTCCACCTGTTGCATGTTGGCCGCTGTTAAAGCAGGTTCATAGTCTCACTTTAAGCCTTGAGCGAGTTTTTTTCTTAATGAACATTCGCCTTCAAATTAAATACGAAAACAAATATTGTCAAGTGGGATGAGAAAACCATTGATAGTATAAAACTTTAAATGCAATGTATGCGGTCTTTAGACATTTACAAACTCTAAAAAGACTTCTCAAATATCGGCCCAAGGATTGCGATGTCTCTCCACTTCTCTTCTGGTACTGCAAACAGACTAATTAGAAAAAAGAAGACTTGATGACAGCCATTTAGATCAATCAAACAGTGACTTTATATATTTAAACTCACTGGAATTTTAACTTTAGGCTACTGGTATTTTGTTTTTGGGTGCCGAGCTTTGTGATCTGATGCAAAGGCAGGAAAATCTGTCTGTGACCGGACTGTTTGCACTCTCATACACACCGTATGCAAATTTACAGTTCTCCTCTGGGTCAATTTAGTTCCTTTGTACAGTCTCATTGGAGCAGAGGAAGAGCAGATGAAGGTAGCAGAGTCACCACTTAGAACTGGAGAAAAACAGGAGCGTAGAAACATGGACAGAAACCATGGAAGGGTGGGACTTCGGTCAGGGGGGGTAGTAGTAGTAAGATGGTGCCTGGGGCTACTGTCCGATTGGGCAGGTGGTGGAGGAAGAGTCACTGGCCTAGATGGCATCACATCATGTCTCACTGCTTTTTGGTGAGCCACACCAGGTTATTGAGCGACAGACCAAACCTGCTTCCAGAGCCCTCACACACTCATCGTCATGTTTGGAGAATACTGCAGAAAAAAGTTAAGCAGAAACATAAAAACGCAACTGTTTATGTGTTTAAGAGAGGAAAGCACATCTCTAGCCATCAGTCTTAATTATGCAACAGTCACACGAAGCATATTAGTGGTTGGAGACCAAAATTGCTAGGACCATATGCGCCAAGTGGGACTTTGTTGCCTTTGAAATGATTGCTTTGAAGACAGGGATCAGGTCTGTGAGCACTCGCAGTCAGCTGCGAAGCCTCTTTGTTTCACCAGCAAGAATTAGCATCACATTTAAAATCACGGCTGCATCATGGGAACTAAGCTAACTAGCCAGAGATAATGCTGGTGAAAATACACTATGTCCAGTTTAAACAAAGAAAAAGAAGATGGCGATGGCCATAAAGTCGAGGCTTCAGAACAGTAGTCAGCAAACCAGTGGTGGTGTTATCTTTTATATACAGTCTATGTATCTTGCAGAGACTAGTAAGACTGATATTATCCGCATGGTAAAAAGTACAGCAAGTAGTAACTTAGCTTAGCATAAAAAATGGGCATGTTTAAGGCAAAGTATTACAGGGAACTCTCAGCAGCAAACACCTCCAGTAATCCCATATATTAAGAAACTAATTTTCACTCACACTTTCGCTCTGAAAAGGGTTGAGGAAGTTTCCTCCCATCTCTCCATCCTCCCGAGGCGTCCCAGGCTGATTACTCATACTTAGGTTACCAGGAGAGTTCTGTTCAAAGACAAATAAAACATATATCACAGTATCTGCTACAAAAATCAGAAGTGTAGTTCAGAGTAGGTGAAAAACTTCTCATACCTTGGGGAGACTGTCCATATCGCCCGACCCTGAAGGAGGGAACACAAGTATGAAAATAATGCACATCACCACGATCAAATGAATACTCATTTTTCATGACAAATCAGGGACAAACATAACCAGAGGTTTTTTAGTTTGTTTGTTTTACCCCTGCCGGACACAGAAGCTTCTTGTTTTTGTACCTAAAGAGCCATTCATGTGATGTGGCTCCATCCCGGCCATTCCCCCTAATGGACCGTCACTGCCTGCACCCATAGGAAACTTTGGAGAACACACATAGGGCAAGTTAACGGCAGTATTCCTGTTTGACTTGTAACACTAACTCAGACCCAATAGCCACTCACATTTGGCCGGCTTCCACCTGGAGGGACTGTGTTTATCATAGTGTACATGTTGTCGCCAGAGTTAGTTGAATCTGACAGAACACAAAAAGGAAAACGGAAACAGTAAGAAAATTAAAGGTCAGTAGCATGTTTATATATCTACATACACATATACAACTGATACACACAGAGCTTACCTGCTGGACTTGGCATTATTGGTGTTCCAGGTGGCCCTCCTCCCCCCGGAGGTCCCTGAAATGAGAGTTTTGTTTTCATGACATTCATGCATGATCCTGTGAATTAAAGCCTATTTAGCTAGTTTAAGAGTTTCAAACATACATACCGCATAGCTTCCTGGTGACGCAGAAGAGTATGGGGTCTACAAAGACAAAGAAGTAAACCACTCAAGTCATGACATGAAAATGAAACTTCTTCTTCTGTATTTTTGTTGCAGGACTTACAGAATTGGAGTTGGGAGGATTTGGCCAGGGTCTACCACCACCAGGTCCCCTAGAAAACACCCATACACTTGAGTTTTTTGCATTTGGCAGGGTCTTTGTTTCCAATTTATTTGGGAAGAGCTGGCAATAACAAGCTCCCCAGATGCCAGAAAAAAAGTAAATGGAAGAAGAAGAAGAAAAAACTAAAGAAGACTAAATAGAGGGAAAGGTTAAGGTTGTGGTTTCATGTTCAGAGCCAAAAGTTAAAAACATGTGGTAAAGCTGTAGGCAAAAGACAGTTAAAGGAAACGGCTGACTATAACAACTCTACTGAGTGATTAAAGATAGCTGACATTTGGAGAAAAATGTGCTGAGTAAGCTTACATTTTTAAAATAGACACACAGACAAGTGTATTTTACTCTTTTATAAGCTCATGTGCTCAGATAGGCCTTATGCTACTCTGTCTATATGTGCGTGTGTTATGGTGTTATTCATATACCACTCACATGCTCATACCAGGCATCCCAGGACCAACCAGAGCATTCAGTGGTGGCCTCATCCCACCTCCATAGTTCTGGGAAAAAACAGAAACCAGAATTCCATTTGGACACGACTACATGAGAGTAACTATCAGAAACAAAACTTACAGCAAGTAGTCCTCAAAGAAAAATCATCTTGACCCAAACCTGGGGTCCTAGTGGGACCATGCCCCTGGGTGGAGTCATCCTCTGCATTGGTCCTCCCATATTTGGATGTCCTGAAGTGTAGGATTTACCAGAATGAGAAAAGGTTCTCTTCAAACATGCATTTTTGTGTTTAACACCTTTTTGTGGCCACTTTGGTAACTCAAACCACAGACGAGGATGCATTTTTAAGGCGACGAGACTTAGATGGCACAAATGCTAAAATTTACAGCTGCTTCAGTGACACCGTTTTCTTGGTCTGATGTTGGTTCGACAGCGGCTGAACACCATCTTCACCCATGAATAATTTAAGCGTTGTCTGGAGCAGTGAGTAGTTTGCGTAAATGGGAGTATGCTTGATTCATAAGAATACCGAACATGCTGGTTTTAATATTAATGATAATAGTATATCAGGGAGAGGCTAACCATGAGTTCATCTTGGTAACAAGCAGCTTTCAACTGGGTTTCACGGTTATCTGAACACTGTTAAAAACTCACAAACGTGCCATTCTTCCAGTGCAATGAATAAGGGCGACTGTTTCTTTATATACCGTCTTTGATCAGATATAACAACGCTTTCAATTTCCAGTGTGTTATGTGATTTCTAGAGGGACTCTCCAGAGAATGTATTGTCATAAAACCTTTGTTTCACGATCCCCTCGGGAACCCATTCTGACTTTGGTGATTCCCTTCTCCCAATTATAGTGTCATAATGGGGTTTATTTATTTTGTAATGAAATATCTTGACAGCTACTACGGTAAAATTTGGCTCAGCAATCCATGATCTATAGGTGGAGAGTCCTCTTTTAGTCGTGTTAATACATAAGGGTGCATGTTTTAAGGGCAAAACCTCAATCAGGCTATGATCGCACAGTAAATATTATTTCAAAAGACAAAATCCTGCCTGCCTGCATTATTGTTAAATAAAGTAATTATTGACTATATGTGTGTGTTTCAGTGTGGGCATGCACCTTGCTGTCTTGTGGGATCCATTCCACTTGGTAACATAGGCTGGCTCCCTGGAACTCCTCCAAGACCCTACAGAAAGAAGAGGATCCATCTCCAATGTTATAATCACTGTGATGTTGCTCATTTATACAATTCAGTTACGTCTGCTGCCTGCAGGGGTCAGTCTGGCTCTTACCTGATTCGGTAATCTGAGGGGCGGTCTTGGTCCTCCGGGGTATCGAGGTGACATAAATGGCTAAAAATTAGGCAAATAAAATATTACATGCAGACAAATAAATGGACTGACCACATGTGTAACAAAGATTTAGAGGGTGGCACAGTGGGAACTTTATACGCTCTTCAAAGCAGGGAACCAACCAGAGCTGCTTTTATGTTTTCACTTGAATTCAGGGCTCATTTTCCTTTAACCATACAGCAAACGGAGGAAGCTGACCGCATTTTCACTGGAGTGAATTTATGGGGGGGAGAAAAAAAATGACAGGAAAAAGAAGGATGATAATGATGTCAGTGCGTGTGTTAACTCTGTGGAATTTGGCAGCCTGTATGAGGAGCTCTTTTGCAGCTGTGAGTGGGCTTTCACTTGTCCTCACCACAGACAGTAGCAATGCTGTTGCTATGTCTGCTGAACTGATGCCACCCCGGACAGAAGAGCCACTCTGCAGTGGTGGAGGAGCAATGCAGAAATCTGCCACTAGAGAGCAATGGTCCTCTTAATTTAATCAGAGCCTTCACTTAAATTGCTGTCTTAGTTGTGCTTAAATCAACTGGATGAAGCTACAGCATTTTAGGTTTCTTTAGTGATGGCGTTACTATTTTTTTTTATTATTAATTAAAAAATGTAAACAACTAATCATTATCAGCAAATGACGTAACAGAATTTGAATGAATAAAACAAAGCATCATTTGTGACTGACTTTGGAAATAATGTGCAATTTATCACAAAAAAAAAAAGATAGTGCAGATGTTCCGTTATATTTCATACACAAAAAACCAGACAGAAGAGCTGGCAATCAGGTAATTGTTATATTTCTTTAACTAAGGTCCTGACAAGACCTTGCCTTCAAAGAGCGACTGATCTTCAGAAGCAGACGGAAAAAGTCTTTCGGACTCACATGTGAGTTTATGAAAGCGGAACTAAGAAATGCCCGGGAAGACTATTGATCTTTACGTCTAATCCGAGCGCCTGAATTTGACTGATAATGACGTTTAATCGATGTACAACTGGCAGAGGCCTTCACGGATGATCTGGGGCAATGCTGCATTTGTGCGTTTTTGTGTGCCAGAAATTTATCTCTCCTGTCAGATTAGTTGTGTTTGAGATTGTACACATATTCAAAGGTAACGTACGTGAATATACATACAGTTGTTGTTATCTGAGAGTGAGTTCTTGCTCTTAGGGGATTCATTGGATTTCTAGTTAGGATGTTTGCAATGCGCTCTTTCAATTTAAAATGCCTGGAGATGGCTTGTTGCTGTGATTTGGAGCAGTTTCAATACAATGCAATTGAAATGAAGTGAGACTGAATCTGCCAAATATGGGGAAGCTTAAATTTGAGCTGATATTACATCCTGTGGAGTGACAGAAACATGGCCGTTCAGCTCTGCGTTGCATGCATACCTGAAAGAATCCCGGTGGGACTGGCCCTACTGGCATGCCCTCTCCTGGGGGAAGGTTACCGAGGACTGGGCTCGGTGCTGCTGCGGCACTCTGAAAGAGACAAATGGCGAAAAAGGGAGACTTCAACTCAGATCTCAGACTTGTCAGAAACAACAAACTCAACACCTCATTCACCTGTTTCATCAGCTACTCTCCATTTTTCTGCAGAATAAGCAAACAGATATAATAGTTTGGATAATTTCTGTCTTCCTCAAAGCAGGAATTTACTTATCCATGTTGCAAAGACAACACATCTAACACCAAATACCAGATAAGCCTGCTACCACTTATATAAAAGTCATAGTCTGCACTGCGAGGGTCTTTCCCCATCTCTCTCCCTCAGTGGGATATTTCCTGTTTCTGCAGATGCCCTGCCATGTTGGCCCAGGTTTATTTTTATTCAATGCGTTTTTGTTGTGCTTGTCCCAGACGGGTGGCGCTGGATCATTTCAGCACTGCCTCTGTCTGCTTCCTGTCGCATTGTACAACCAAGTTACCACCCAGCACCGGCCTCTTCTTCCTCATCCTCTTTAGGAATACAGAGCAGACAACGCACAGTGTGGGAGCGTGTACGTACATCCATATATTGTACACAATAACGTGTGAACAGTGGGCTCATGAAGCCGGAGTGACTGCATCCGTGTCAGTATCTGCCCACTCTCTGTTCTATTTTTCTGATCTTCCTTTTCACTTTCTCTCCCCCTCTGAAGGCACTGGAGGGGTGTAAAGAGATCCAGCGAAATTCACCCAACAGTCTCTGAAGTTTCCGCCAGCTGACTTTTTAGGTCAGACAGGAACAAGGTTTAATCAGAGCTGAGATAAAAGCAGACTGACGACATCCCTGTATCCTCCTCTGCTCCACCCCGCCACCCTCTCTGTTCCTTCGCTCTCATATCTCTCGATCGTTAATGTTGAGCAATGTCGAACAGGATGCCGTGCAGTTTTTAGATTCTATATTCTGCTGTAAACATAGGCTGTATTTGTCTCAGCAGATGAACGTACAGATGGACACAGATGGATATTTGCAGCTCCATGGTTCAGTAGCGGGAGGCTGGATTTGGTGTGTGTGTCTGTTTCTGTGTGTACAAAATCATGCACTGCATCAAGTGTGTTTTGTTTTTTGGGATTTTTTCTCCCCTTTTATTCCCTCTCCCTCCTCGCACCCTGGATTACCCAGAATGCCTTTCCACCCTGGCAGCCTGGAGGTCTGCTGAGTTTGCCTTCGTGCACCGAGAGAGGGAGGGAAAGAGGAGAAAAGAGGACAAAGCAGAGATTATGAGTGTGTGTGTGTGTGTGTGTGTGCATGTGGCAGTGAGTGTGTGAGCGCACTTAATGTTTGTGGTGGAAAAAGAAGAACGGGAGGAGGGAGGAGGAGGGGATCTACCTGACCTGCTGACAAAGCAGCATTTTCCCAAACACCCAAACACGGCAACGAGGAGAAATAAAAGCAAAAACAACAAGCCTCAAAAAGCAGGACCACCTCTCATACATGGAAAACTACAGCAACGCTAAAAGCTCTGGTACTGCTGCCGACGGTTAAGTGCCTTTTGATTACGACAAATCAGGTTGAGTCAAATGACATTAAAATCTGAATGAATCACATGTTTAACAAAGCCTCTTTAAAAGAAGTGATTTTTCCCCCCCATGTTTGTCTCCATACGTTGATCTCTAGAAGAGTCACGTGGGTTAAACAGTGTAAAACTGGGATTTGGAAACAGGCGTATTTGCTTTGCCAGTTGTGGCAAGCAGCTTCATGGCCTATTCTCTCATTTTCACAATGACAAATGAAGCAAATGAGAACAAAAACAAAAACGCTGAGTTGATTCTAAATATTGAAAATGCAGTTTTTAGATTTTTAGGTGAAGGAGTTGAAAACCGCCCAAAATAAACCAACCAGAGAGACAGCAAAAACTTTGAGTGGCCGAACTAACAGTGTGGTAACTTCTTAAACAGAATGAATGCGCTGCTCAGCTCAGCAACACCAAAAGACCTGCAAGACCACAGAGGACAACTGCAGTGGATGATTGCAGAATTCTTTCCTTTGTTATAAAAACCCTTCACAACATTTAACCATTTTAACCTCTGCTACAGTAACACATTCAAGGACGTGGGCATATACCCAAGCTCCCTAAAAAGCCATTCGCTGATCCAGAATGCTGCAGCCAGAGTACTGACAGGAACTAGGCACGGAGAGCATATTTCTCTTCACTGGCTCGCTGTTAAATTCAGAACTGAATTAAAAATCCTTCTCCTCACATACTAAATCTTGAATAATCAGGCCCCGATCTTAGCTATAAGACTGCTGGTTTACTTTTAGTTCCTAGATTTGAGAAAGTAGAACTGTTGGTTACACTCAAGAACAAGGAGGTCAGACTGGACTTTGCCAGGAAACATCTAAAAGAGCCGGGAAGAAACAGCTAACGGTAGAGCCGATCTTATGGCATTAGGATATATGGCTGCCAGTGGGACTGCTATAACAGTAGCAGCAGGATAACCTGTGAAGTGTGCAGGCCTGTACTCGCTGCTCAGATTCAGCCAAATGCTGCAAAACCGATCAGACAGTGCTTCACAATGGACAGATAATGACCCACACAAACCAAATCCAAAAGCAAACCAAGAGTTTCTCGAGCAAAGAAACGGGATAGTCTTCAGTGGACACGCCACTCACCTGATCATTATTTCCAGTTACTAAATACAAAACTGAAGGCTGAATCACGTGTGTCCTTCCCTCCTCTGAAAACAGAATCTATAAAATCTGTTCAGTTAAACTGACGGCAAAGCTTAAAGATCAGCAGAATCATAACACCTGGTGTCGCTGTATAATAGTAATGTGGTGCCATTACCTCGTGTTAGCCGCAGCGATGCTGTGATCCACACAGCAAACTCCTCGTTGTCAGTTCTGTTTAAATACCGATTCACAAGTGAGCTCAACATATTCCAGCACTTAACCTTAGCAACCACAAAAGATCCACAGATTGTTACACAGTTAATGAATCCATCATTAACACCTCTCACACATCAGTGTTTACACTTTTCTGACAAGGCCAAGTGAGAGGAACACTGAGATAATGAGGTGATGCCTGTACACATTAACACCGTACGGTAGTGTACATTATTGTGTGAATGTAGCTGCCAGCAGTGGTGCAGTGTAACGCTTCTGCATACACTTCTCACTGAACTTAAATGCAACCGAACACTGACGCTAATTTCCACTGCACTTCATTTGATGGACTTCATTGCCCATTCAATTTGCGAACAAGCTGTAAGGCCAATTATAACGCTCAGAAATTCTCAGCCCTTAAATGAAAATTAACCTGTCTGAAACTGGATTTGGGGGAACGACAACAATTTTTCTTGGCGAGTAAATCATTGCTTTTGCTGCCGATGTCCATGCAGCATTTTATAGTTTCATTGTTTGCTACATTTCCAGTTAAAAACATGAAGGGAAAACACTGCTTGACCGCGCACCACCGTTTGTTCAGCTGTGACACCTGTACAGCTGAAACATGCTCCATGAACAATGGCGTGAAACAGAAACACTGTGTAATGACAAAACTGCTTGATTATTATTTTTCTGTATAATATATATATTTTTTTAATAAACAACAAAAACTAGTATTAGACAACACCTGTACCTGCCTATAAGACAGCAAAACATAAGCCAAACGTGTTGGACTCTACCTTTTTCTTCAGTATAAATACTGAACTTAAATACAGTAAATGTACAAAAATAAAAAAAAATGAGTGTAAATTTTTAAATTTTAAGGGGTCTTTTTACAGTGCTGGGTCACAACAATCTGACCTGAGCTATTCTGTTACTCCAAAAGTCTTTGCCTTTTTTGCTGTATTGATCATGTGTTAGAGAGCATTGTTTTAATGAATGCACAATGGCGGAGAAAAGGTATTGCATGCATGTATGTAACATCGACCTGAACCATGATACCACAATGACTAAAACGCTCAGCGTTTGAGTTTTCCTTTAATTTGTCACACCCATCTGTAGATATACAGATAACCAGAATGTCAGTGAGCTCATTCGGCTCACTATCCATCACAGTTTACAGGTTATTGTCTGTGAAACGACAAATGTTACCTTGACCTTGAGCGCAGTTTGTGTGAAGACTCACTACACTAGGAGGAGTAGGCTAGCAGACGGATGCCTCGCCACGCCATAAGATAGTCGATCCTTCGGCCGGATGAGCTGATTAAAGTGTATAACAAATGAACTTATCTTCAAGAAGAGTAAGGTTCAGTCCACTTTAAGCAATTTCCATCACTTCTTTTCTTAAAACTATCTTCGTTCTTACACTCGTATCTTTTCCGATACTCCATCATTTTCTAGGGCGATCCAGAAAGACCTGATTGAAGCGTAACAAGACAATCAACTCTTCCGTCTGCCCATTCGGGAACCCCATTACATTACAGCTTTTCATTTAATGAAGCGCTGTGTGTGTTGTGTTCTCCCTACATTGCGGTTATTTGCACGCTAAACGAAGTGTTTGTGATGAAACCCGAGGCAGTGGAACAGCCCCCGAATGTCCTCAGATGAACACCTGCATCTCCTGGCAAACTCATTTGTTTCATAAATTATTCAAAACACCACCCTCCAGGAGGGGAATTACAGTATACCAGACATACACAACAAGGCATACAATAACACAAACTACAATTGCCATTTATGAAGTTTAAAAAAAAGGTCCAAAAAAGAGGCTAAAATAAGGTCAGCTTCTATTTCAAACTGTGAAGACTGGTAAATATAACAGCGTCTTTCCTGTGTGAAAGAAAAAAAGGCAGTAAATGTATCATATGTCACAACAAACAAGGGGGGGAAAAAAAATCACCCGAATTCGAGGTTTACTCACTGAAGTAAAGCTTTAGATGTATTAGATCTACCGCGTCCACTCTGTTATCAAAAAGCTTCCCATATTATGGAAATATGTATAATTTCTCCATCAGAAATGGCGCTTTCTCTCCCGAAGCATCTCCTGCTTTATGCCTGAAAACGACCCAAACATGTAATTTGCTAAACTTTTCTATAAAAAGCACAAAAATGCATCGAAAGAACTCCGTAGTCATTCATATGTAGGGCAATTACGCCGCAGCTCAACACTTTACAACTTAATCAGACTTCCTCCATACTACATTCACAGTACACTAATCCCATCACACTAAAGGGCTCACAAATACTTAACAAGATAACTTGCAAACTCTTTCATCCCTCCATGTTTACAGATTAATGCGTGTGTGTGTTTGTGTGTGATGCATGTATACTTAGCTTGGGGGTGTGTGTGAGTGTGTGTGCATGTGAAGGTGAGGAGTCATTTTCATTCAATACTGCAGAGACTGAGAGACACTCAGAGATGCGTGAGTGGAATCTCAAAAGGCTGTCTGTGTCTACCTTCCCTCTCTGTCTCTATCGCTGTGTAAACCTGAAGCGGTCCCTCCACCTCTCTGTCTCACGCAGCCTCACACATCAGCTCTGTCTGATTTTTATTTATTTATTTATTTATGTATTAATTTACCACCCCATTACAATAAGTTTTATATATATGTATCCCACATAAAATGTCCTGCTGTAGTAAAACTGACCTGACAATCTGTTTACAACATGCAGCATAGGTGAGTTCATCTGTGTTTACCGTCACTTAAATATCAAATAATTGAAAATGATATTACTTTACAGTAACTGCAATACTCCAGTAGTCCAGTATTCAGGCCCAGCAGCAGGAAGTCACTCCTTTTTTCAAGCCTTTATTATTTGGTTTGTTCACCAGATATTCAAATTTCTACAGAGATTTTGTGCCAAGCTTCAATTTTACAACCTGCTCCTGGACAGATGGGTTATGTTGCCTGTCTTCCTCTTTAACCCTATAAAGGCTGCATATCTGCTACATCCAGTATTTTTCTGCAGTTTGTTGCTTACAACTGTATTTTCCTTGCAGGGGGTGGGGG
>NW_024582424.1:2254721-2256250 GCF_018398535.1 Haplochromis burtoni | reverse complement strand
TACACCGATTGGGGTGACCGACCTTCTTTTGCACTTGTTGACTTGTAAAAGCCTATATGACATTTTTTATTTCACTTCAGAGGAGGCATCATTTAAATATGTTAAAGTTTTCTTTAAACACACAGTATTATTAAAGTTCTTCATGACAGTGTCCTTTTTTTTGGAAATCAAAATATGGTCACCATAACGCTGATGAAATGGAGGTCACAAAAACTCATGTATCAAATATGACACACCAGGTGTTACAGGGTTAAGATACCCCAGATTTGCTCTGTTGGACTAAGGTGAGGTAACGTTTTTAACATACTCCTCTGGCTCTGATTAGTTCCGCTGTGGCTCGTTCTATACCTCCTGATTAATGCTGCAAATGCACTTCCACTGATTTGTAGCTGGTCTTAGAATTTCCTGGATCACTTTCCAAGTTTGAAAAGCCTCACAGTCAGCCTTTCTTTTATTTTCAGACACCTTAAAACAGACAGACTCCAAAATTCACAAAGTTTCCTGTTCACAGGTCATATTAAAACCACATTCATGCAGTTATGCCTAATCCGAAATCACAGGTGTGTTCAAATTTGTTGATTCCTTCTTTTAGCCTGTTTTCAACATTGCATTTTGATTGTATCACATTTGTCTGCTTAAGAGAGTAAATACTCAACTTCTGACCTTAGAAACAATAAAATTATTATTAATCTGACATTTAAGTCACACACAGGTGCACCCTCTTCAGACTAACACAGCAATATTGAATATGTATGCAGTTTTAAATAACAGTATTTATATCTGTATAATATTATATACCTGGGTAAAGTGCCTCAGATGCGATAAGGTGAAAGCACTGTTGGCTTTGGTTGTTTAATGGAACAACAGGATTTATTATGAAATACTCAGAGCAGACCACTACTAAGTTATCCTATAAATTCTCACTACCACTAACTAATACTACTTCCCACCTAGCGAGAGTCCACCTCCCTACAGACACAGAATTAACCATTTCATAACACAAAGAAGAGCAGAAAACTTGAACTAATAAATGAAATTATTTGCTTCAGTTCACCTGTGAACGATGGCCAGTGACAGAGGTTGACATATTTTCATTTATGAATTACAGTAGCAGCTGGGGAAAAATGGCAGAAGGAAAAATCTCTGAGACTGCGAGAAAATGTTCAAGTAAAAGCTCGAGGGGCAGGTTCACGAATTCTTCACTGAGCACAGTGGCTGTCTTGGAGAGCCTTTAGGTGAAAGGCTGCAGCGGGCTGTGCATAACAGTTAACACTGAGTCTCAAGGCCACATCAGGATCTACGAATGACACGCTACACAGGAAGGAAATGTGTTCCCCCTCCCTCCCCCTCGTTTCTACTCACTCCATCCTATCAAATGCCATTAGTCCACTTCCTGAACAAGGAGGGAGGGTGTGGAAAGAAGAGATGCTTCCATTCTGCATGATTCCCTCTTTGCACGCACACACGCACACACACACACACACACACACACACACACACACACACACACACACACACACACACACACA
>NW_024582424.1:2251008-2254701 GCF_018398535.1 Haplochromis burtoni | reverse complement strand
CACACACACACACACACACACACACACACACACACACACACACACACACACACACACACACAAGAAAAACACACATTCATATATGCACATGTGTATCCACAGAATAAAACTTTGGAGTATCTGTATCTGTAAATGTCATATGAGAGAGGCAAAACGAAGCGCAGAGATGAGAATGGGTGTGCTCTCCTTTTAATCATCTATTATTCACATCTCCCATAGCAAGACAGATCAACACACCCCACTGTGGAATCCCAGCCCAAACTCACTTTTCAGTTTCAAGACTTAAAAATCACCCTCTGCTATTCAAAGCTTGGAGCAGACCTTTCCTGTTTGCCCACACTGTACCAGAGCTACTTGCAAGTGTCTGAACCAAATTCCGTTGAAACACCAAAGTTATGTCATCTTTCAGCTCTTACGAGGGAAAGTCCAAGATGAGGCTCAAGAATAGTGACTTGCAAGCCCAGAGTGAAAGTTGTCTAATATGGCTTCTAGTCAGTGCTAGTATGAAAAGTGATGATAGCACGATGGCTTAAATGAGAGCAAATATCAGATTTGTAAGGAAATGTTCACACCTCTAGTTTGTTTAGTGTGGTTTGAATGAGCTCACGAGTTTGTAAACTTGTAGCTTTTTCCCACGGTTTGGTTTATTTTCACACGGAGAAAAATTCAAGTGAACTCCAAGTGAATCAAAATCCATCACTACAAACTGCGTGAAAATATTCAGTTCGCTTATTGGCCAGATGTGTCTGGGGCGGGAGCATCAAAAGTCAACACAGAAATAAGGTGTTGTGCTCTGGACTATAGGAGGACAGAGAATTTATGTTCATTTCACAGCTATTTGTTCGTCTGCCCAGACCTTTGCACATCTACAGTACTGCCTGGTGGTTGGTTTGGATCGAGGTTGGATCACGTTAACACCATAAACGAACTGGACTGGAGTTCATGTGGAACTACACCAAGACCACCTCCTCTCCAGGGTTTTGGTGTGATTGTTTTGCTCTGCAATTACTGAGTCCACACCTTGACAAATGAAACGCACCACGGGGGAAAACGAACCAGAGTTCAACACCGCAGGTGTGAAAACACCCTAAATGGAAAAATCCAGTATATGCACTGCATTGTATTGCTGTATGTAATCTGGTACTGTAATTGATTTGTTTATATGTATGTGTATATATTTACATATGTACAAATACTATTTGCACTTCAGATTTGATGTTGTTTGAGTTATATTCTTTTTCAATGACAATAAATCTAATCGAATCAAATCGAATCTGCAATTAGCCTCAAGCTATGTGAGGTTTACAAAGAATCTCAATGAAATAGCTAAATGAAAACAATCAAAACAAAAAGGGTGGTTTCCATATTTCTATACATACCTCATGAACAGTTTACTACAAGCTACATTCATGCATTCAAACAAAATGTTATTCTATAGCTTTGGTGCTTTCTAACAATCACACACTCACAGCCCGATGGATGCACCGGGGGCAAGGACACTTCGCCACGCAGACTCTGTGACGCACTGAACAACCAACATTACAAATGGTAGATGACACACTCTACCACCTCAGGCACCCCTGTAGTGACCTGTGCTTTTTCACAGTAAAATCAGCATCAGTCCTGACGTTGAATGGTTATACTACCTAATAATTTTCATGTTAGCTTTTTAGCAAAAGCTCTAATGATCATGCACGGTGCTTGATTTGCCGATACTCTCAGTACAAATGTAGAATAATGAGAGAAAATACTGTGGAATACTAGGTCTACTTTTTTTAATTAACTGAGAACAAGCAAAATGATATAATTTCACATTTTAAGAACGGTAAGCTTGCTCGTTCTTGTAATGGGATGCAAACAATAAAACAAAAAACAAGAAAAACAGAAAAATACAAAATAGAAGTTGAGAAGTCAGTTTCAGATACAGCAACGCAACTGTCGACTAATATCACCAGGCAAAGATTTAAAACTGCAGCATCTGGTCAACTGTCCTTTAGTAAAAGATGAGCAAAGAAAAGATTCAGGAAAACATAGTTACCAGTGGTATTTACAGATGAGTAAAGTTGACATCTGGCAAACTTCAAGCAATAATGACCCAAAAGCAAGGCTTTAATGTTCAGTGTTAAAGGTCTGGATATTAAGTGGCACTACAAAGATTAAACTAAAGAGGACATCCACACAGGAAGTGATTTGTGTGTTGCACATTGTTTTGCGACCGATGTTTGTTCACTAATCGGCATTCCAATCATTCCAGACTTTGGTTGCCTAGGTAACCTTTTTTTTTTTTTTTTTAAGCAAAAGGCCTGAGCCGCAACTCATTTTTTTCTATTTTGTGTCCAAGGAGTCAGACTTTGGTCTTTTTTAAGTGTTCATGAGCAATAGTTCTCCAGCCTTCCTGACAGTCTTCGGGTTTTTCTATAAACATTGGCTGCTTTTTCACAAAGTATCAGTCTTTGTACCTGACCATTTTCCGTTTTAAGAGAGTGTGTTTTTGTTTGTTAAGGCCCTCAAAGCCTTAATTATATGGCTGAATAGTTATTTCTGTTATACATCTTTAAAGTCTGCTTGATATCTGCCCAGGGCACATGCATAGTTGGTACATGCAATTGGTAAAGTAAATTCTCTGTATATGAAAAAACAGGGACACGTGAACACCTGCATGAACTCTCATGTTCACCGTCTGGTGTCAACATTGTACCTCGGACCTGAGTGGACCCTAGAGGACTTGCGGACAGGGAAAATATGATCAAGGCTAATCCCTGATAAATGAATCATTCAAGCATTATAAAATGCACCCAACTCAAGGAATCGAGCGTTGTGTCTACACATTAGAGAAATACATTTAAAATTGTAACTTTAGGAACTTACTAGCAGTCGGTCACAAAAACACGTAATTAGTTACAGAATCCGTCATGGATCGGCCTCCCCAGAGCTCGAACCTCAACATCGTTGATGCAATGTGGGATCATCTTGATAGAGACCAGAACAAAAGTCATCCAGCATCCAAGAAGCCTAGAGAACTATTTCTGAAGACTACTTACAGAAGAAAGCTGGCTAAGAGAGTTCAGCCTTGACTGAAAAATAAAGGTGGTAATACCAAATATAGAGTTTCATGTTTGCTAGTTTGCCTGTCCTTGCTTGGAAGCCACTAAATGTCACTGACTTTCTTTTGTCTGTGGTTGTTTTTTGTGTGGATGCTTATTAAGGTTATAGCAAAACCAAAGTAAAACCTAGACGATAATAATCAGAAATGCAGACCTGACAAATAAACAAAAAATAAAAGTTGGAAATGTCACATATACGCATGACTGTGGGGTGGACAGCAGGTGGAAAATATAAAGTGGATATAAAGTGGATATAAAGTGGGGAAATGAGCTTTATGTGTAAAGACTAAAGAACTTATTATGAAAGGCTAATTTCTCGCAGTTGAGTTTAGCATTTTCTCGGTTTTATTCTAGCACAACAGTCTTTCACTATCACAATCTTTCAAAATCTTTGCCATGTTTATCGACTTTAGCAGCACATTATCAGTATAACACAATCCCCACCAGCACCCAGACACTCTCTAGTGTAACATTACAGGTGATTACCTGGTAAAATGGCACCACTGCGCTAATCTGCTTGGTCTCACTGGGCGATTACAGGTAGGGTGATATCAGCTGCACAGGGGGTGACTATGATGGAGGGGGGGGG
>NW_024582424.1:2241811-2250625 GCF_018398535.1 Haplochromis burtoni | reverse complement strand
GTAATTAAGAAAACTGGCAGAAATGTTAATTCACAGACTTATTGCCACAGGAACAACTAATGAGGAGTTGTCTCATCTTGCAGTTCTTTAAGTAATAGAAGGCCAGACACAGGAGACAGCACAAGATAAGGATATGGGTGTCTACAAGAGGAAAGGAAAACACTGCAGTTAAAGAGATAACGTGCCAGTCTGATCGTGTCAGGGTTCTCTCTTTTGCCCTCCTACTTTCACTTCTGCTGCTCAATCTCTGGATCCTTTTCAACATAATCCCATCCACGTCCCCTACCTCTGCGGTTGGTAGTGATAATCTTTGCAAGAATTTCCCCAGTTTTCCTTGAAGATGAGTCAAGGAAGCATAGTATTTAAGCATGCAAAGTCCCATGATTAAAGATTTTGCAAAATAAAAACAACATGGATTCATGCTGGAAGCAAAGCTGCCCGTCTTAAAGATCAGCTAGTCTTTACTTAGACCGCTGCAGATGCGTAAAATATGCTCCTGACAAAGCTCCTTATCATCATAATCAATAGCAATAATTGCACATGAACTTGAAATTTATCTCTTGTATCCCATGGCCCTGTTACAGCTTCTCCTTATTCTTACGCCTACTAGTGTTTCACTGCCCTCAGTTAACCTCTCCCCTCCGCTCAGTGCCGTGGCTTCATCTTTGCCCCTGCCTCGAAGCGAGGCGTGCATATGTCAACATCACATAACACTTCACCTCGGCGTGTCTAAACACGCGTGCGACATGACTCAGCGTAATACACCAGTGGAAAACATACTCCTTAGAGAGCATATGGGGAGGGGGGCACAACGGGCCAGCAAAAGAGGAAGCAACACACATGGAGAGGAGTCTCTAAAAGGAAAACTGAGGCAAAGAAGGAATGAAGAAGAAGATGGAGTAGTAGGCAGGGGAAGGTAGAAATGTGGGTTTTTGGTAAAGAAATATTTCAGTATAAGTAGCGCCACACTGAAATTTCCATTTTGAGTTTTAAAACAGAGATCGTGACAGCCATTTCCATCTCTCCTCCACCTATGGAAATTCCCATTCTCTTTCTCTCCTCTTCTCTTGGTTCGCTCTTCATTGCCATGGCAATGATGTTACAGTGAGTCACCTCATCATCTCCCTCCTCCTCAACACCGCCAAGAAAGAACATGGGAGCGTGTAAGAGAGAAAGAGAGAGAGAGAGAGAGAGAGAGAGAGAGAGAGAGAGAGAGACATGGACAGAGACAAAGAGAGAGGGAGTGAGAGGTTTTGTGGGGTGGAGGAGGAGATAGAGCTCTGTTTCCCTGGAAACAGACCGGGGGTCTCCCCAACCCCCATTGGTTCTCTGCTGGTTGGAATCAGCTTGTTACCCACAATACTTGAGCCAACGGAGTCTCTGTTTCTAGGTTGTCTCTGTCCAGTCTGTGTTTTTTTTTCTTCCCATCTGTTCAAACGCACACAAACAAGCTCAGGTTCTGGTCAAAATTCAGGTTTGCATTCATACCACTGAAACGTGCTGTCCGAGCTCAGGTTTGTTCGGTGATACGATATGATCAGATATTAAAACTGCAGAACTCAAAACAGTCATTTTTCAGTTATTATAACAAACTCAGGACTTTTATTATTGTGTTTGTGTCCCCATACTTCTCCACCATATTCTTCCAATCCCCTTGAGCCTTGCTCTAAACAGGGTTCACCATGGCCACCTCATCATATGGTATCTCTCATCTCTATGGACCAGTATAATATAAGGTTTAAGGTTTCAAGTTGTTTAAGAATGTTTTACTTTAAGGAATGAGTCGACTTTCTTTCCTCTGTTCCCTGTTTGCCAGCACAGCATACACACTAAGGAAAGGAGACCAGTTGGAAGAAAAATGCAGTAGAGACTGAGAGCACATATGTTAATGAAACAACTTTTTTTTTCTTTAAATGTGGTAATTTATTTAGGTCCCTGTCACAGATGCCTAGAAACCAGACGGTGACTATCTAGCAACCACTGGTTGTGAAGAAACAACATGCATTCCTGGATGGGTTGGCGAGCAATTGCTGGTAGTTTCTATGGAGGACAGTGCCTACTTATCTGCAAACACTTGTCATCTACTTGGCAATCAATAGTAAAATTTGAAAAAGTGCGATAAAAAAAACAACTCTACAAAATGTTAACCTTAAAGTAAAAGCTATGCTTTACTACCACTTTTACTTTAAAGGTGAATATTCTCCATTTACTGCTTGTGCTGCATTATCCATCTATCCATCCATTTTGTTCCACCTATCCAGGGCCAAGTCACTGGGGCAGCAGCTTAAGCAGACAAGCCCAAACATCCCTCTCCCCAGCCACCCCCTCTAGCTTATCCATAGAAACACCAAGGCAATCCCAAACCAAGAGACGGAGAAATATAATCTTTCCAGTGTGCCCTTAGTCTGCCTGGGATCTCCAGTCATGGTGGGACATGACTGGAACACCTCACCCTGGAGGCGCCCAGGAGGCATCCTTGTTAGATGCCCAAACCACCTTAGCTGGCTCCTTTCGATGTGGAGGAGTAGCAGCTCTACTCTGAGTCCCATTGAAAGGCTGAGGTCTCCTCGTGGCTAATTTCCACTGCTTGTATCCGCAATCTAGTTTTTTCGGTTACTACCCACAGCTCGTGACCATAGGCGAGGGTAGGGATGTAGATTGACCAATAAACCGTCGTGAACAAGACCCCAACACTTAAACTCCCCCACTTTAGGCTCTAAATCGAACTTGACATGTAGTGGGCACTCTACACTTTTCCTGCTAAGGACCTTGGCTACAGACTTAGAGGTGCCGATTCTCATTCCCGCCACTTCCCACTTGGTTGCAAACCACTCCAGTGCGAGCTGGAGGCCACCACCTGATGAACCCAATAGAACCACAACATCTGCAAAAAGTAGAGATGAAATTCTTAGACAATCTAATTAGAAGCCTTCTGCCACTTGGCTATGCCCAGGCAAGTCGGCATCTTTGATGCAAACTACAGGCAACAACAGCAATCTGCAAACAAGCAAAGCAATTGCAAGGAGGTTTTGGGTGCAGCATAACAAACCTGTTGCAACCACTTGCCAACTGGTTAAGGAATACACAGCAACATGGGGTCAAGGGGGGGGTCACTGACTGGTCTCTAAGCATCCATGACTGAGGCTTTCGCAATTGATTTCACACTGACTGCCATCAACCTCCAGCAACCACTTGGGAACCGGTTGGGGAATGTTTTCCGTCTCAACTGATGGTTGGGAGATTGTTGCTGACCAGTCTCTTAGCCTCTTAGGGACATTACTTAGAGAGTAAAGCATTCTCTCTAAGAGAATTGGGGGTATGGAGTCTTAGGTGTCAGGAAAATATTAAGTAACTTGCCATCTCTAGCTATCTCCATGGACACTTTCCTGAATATTTAGTAGTAATCCTCAAATTGTTTTAATGCAGTGCACTGTGACTGTATCTATAAGAAACAAAGAGATCAAAAATGAAGCTGCAGGGTTTAGCTTAAGACAGTAGTTAGAAAGGTTTTACTGATGAAGATTGGGAGGCAGCTCAGCTTGAGACGATGACTTCAGGGGAAAGGAAGTCTCACAGTCAAAAGCATGGCTGTAAGAATTTTGGCTTGCTGAGGTGTGATGTTTATTAATGTAGATGTGTCTCGGAACTCCTAGGAGTGCTGCTAAACCAGACTGTTTAAGTTAGGAAAGATCAGCAGGTTAACATATTTGCAAGAATGTTTTCATTATGACGTAGAACATTTAGGGTAACAACTGTTTTTATGACTCAGTAATACTAGAGAGAGAGAATAAAGGAAAGTCTAAGGTCGGCTGTGCACTTAGTGTCCTTTAATATACTGAAACAGCATACATTTTTACTTCACATGTCTCTCAGCGCAGACAGTGGCTGCTTGTCCTTCAGCATCTCACAGGCAGTACGGTACAGGATGTGTGCACTCGTGCTTATCAAACACTACTGTTTGAGAACCATATGTATGTAAATGAATAAAGCAGCACAGAGTGTTGTTACATATTTACCAATCTGTTTATGGTGTAGCTTAACAATAATGACACAATATACGTGCTGCTGTCACAGTGCACGCTATGAATGCACTTCTATGCATGAGGGGGAGAGTATGAATGTAAGATCTGACAGCATGAGACAAGGCATTTTTATCAAAGGGGGTTGCTCTTGGCACTCCTTCTTGATCTCTTCTTCCCCTAACTGCTGTGTGCCTGCTATCTCCCACAGTGATGCCACACAATGATACCAGGCTCCCTCTGCTATAATACTTGCCTGTAACACTGCTGCCTGACTACTAGCACATTTTATGTCTACTCAGTCTCCAGTTCATCCATCTGTCACCTTTGCTCATCTTGAAGATCCCATATTGTGAAAATGCCTTTAAAATGTCTTAGCTATGAGCAAAGCAAGCCAAATGAGTCTTCACATGTCAGAGGACAGAAGACCTTCTCCAAAACATTCACAAATGAATAAAGTTACCGTCTGTTTAATTTTCTCTCACAGACTGTATAGAAAAGATGTACATAGCTTCCAAGTTTGAAAAGAAAAAATGATGCAAATTGTCTTAAGCCTGCATTTTTTTCCCCTAATGGCCAGCCTGAGGCAACTCATCCAGCTGCAAAAAGAAATCCAGCTGAACTGAAGTCTGTGGAAAAAAACAGCCCTCGGCTTTGTTGTACTGTAACATCAGTTAACACCTTCTTAATGAGTTTGTGATCTCAGTTGCTAGTTTCAAGTCTGAATAAGTACAACATGACATTAGGTAAATCATGCCCTTTATACTGAAAAAAAGAGGATAAAGCTGGGTGTGCTTCGTCATGTGATTGAGTGCCCCTCTGATTCAGTCACAGCCACTCCTGACTTGTCACTTCTGGGACCTCTTTTATTTACAGTCTATGTTCTCTCCTATTTTCTGGGCTCAAATATACATTATTTTAACCCTTTAAAGCCCTTTGAACCATGAAAAAATATATTCTTTGAAATATATTCTTTCTGAACTCTTTAGAATTTAACTGGTTTGATATTTAGTCTTTTTTTTGCAATGTATTGCTCAAAAATGTGCTGTATTCATTTAGGTTATTTTGGGAGAAAAAACTCCCACAAATTGTGTGTATCAAATACAATACATTAGGCATTAAGGGGTTAATGCTGCCATTTCACAATATAGACTTTTTCGATGACATATTTCTATGTTGTTAGATAAGTGAATGAGAATGAGATAATGACTGAATAGCGGGCGTAGAGACACCAGAGTCGCTGTGCTGCACTTTTGAAATCCTGATTTTATAACTGTAAAGTGAAGTGAAGGACAATAGCAGAGCAGAGAGAGAATGGCTTTTGTGTCACTCACACTCATTCAGGTCTGTGAGCCACATGGCAACCACAGAAGTTCTCCTGCCTTGTTTTGGCCGGGGTTTCTGTGGCATGGGCAGGAAATGCACAGCAGTTTTCCTGAAAGGGGGGGGGGGCTGCAGCAACTCTGAAGCACCTTATTTGGCACAGGGCTAATACCAGGAGTATACGACCTGATCTGATTCTGAGCTCACACTGTGAAACTTACATTAACTTGGTAATAGGTGCATAATATGGGAGTTGTAGATAATTTAGCCTTGCAGAGATCTTTTGTTATTGTAGTGTTTGCCAATTCAGCAACATTATTGGAGCTCACTCAGATGACCTCTAGTATATCAGAGGTCCACCTACTGACACAGACTAGAGCATTTTAGCTTAAAGCATACTTTAGTTCACAATAAGCACTTTTTAAACAACAACTTGGATTCATCAAGGATAGCGTTTCACCCAGTGACTTTCTTCAGTTAAAGCACATACTTATCTTAAGACTGCACAGCACAACCAGTACTTCTGTCAAACACTGATAATCTCCTGAAATCAAAAGTCAGGCATCTTCTCCGTGGAGTTCAGTTAAGAGTTCTCCCCAACTCCCCCGAAGATTTCAAAGTCACCAGCACTCCTTGTACCAGTTCGCCTCTTTAACAAAGTCTCTATTCAAGAGCTTGTAAGAATAATCTACACAGAGAAAGTTATAGTAGTAAGAGTGCTGTGGGAATTATGTAAGTGCTACACACACATTTACAATTTACACACAATTACACACTAATGCACTTAACACAGTGCATACTTTTTTCTGATAGCACAGCTGTGAAACAGGTGTCCGTTTTCAAACTCGCAACGCTGTCAGGAAAAACCCCTGAAATGACACGCACGGGTCTGTGATGTATATTCTTCCAACACAGAAACGAGTCTGACTTTTGTCTCTAATAGGATCATTTCCGGGCCAGGCATGAGAATTTAAAAATAACTTGTTTATGTGACTCCATGGGCCCTTGCAAATGGAAACCGCTCATTTAGTATTGAGAACACAATTTACAAAGCACTTAACAGAACTGTAAACGGCCTTTCTGATGCCTGAAAAGCTTTGTCTGAGGATGGAAATCAATAACGCTGCATCTCTCTTCACTTTGTTCATCAGCCTTTTCTTTCTTCCATTTTTAACATTAGATTACTGTATTAATGTCCTAGAAGACCATCCCCACGCGCTCAAATCTAGTTATATGATTGGCATCTACATAACAAAACCATATGCATGAATCCCACGCACACGCAAACAAGAGAGAGCACAAATCAAACAGTTTCAATCAGATTCGCACAAAGCCAAATGTATCTACAGTAGGTAGTTCAAACTGGGATAAGCTCGCAAATGAAGTCAAAAGCCTTGTCACAATCCCATCAATTATCAAAGGAGTGGGACACAAAGATGATGCCAGCGAGCTCCTATATCTCTCCAGCATTAATTAGGACTTCACTCAGTAATTAGCTATCTGAAAATAATTACCATGAAAATGTCTGATTAAAATCTCCGCCAGTCTCAAAGTCAGGAGACTGAAAGAGAGACACGGGCATCAAATTAAGGCGTGTTCCTTCTTCCTTCTAACGACGTCCACCACAGTTGTCCTCTCGTTTTGTTTTAATTGAGTGGCAGATATGTGGGAAGTACCTCTCATTGGCTGCGAGATGTAGTGTTGCATTGGAGCAGTTGATTGAAAGTGACCTTGGTCTAATTACAATTGGTCTAATTATAATTCTCTGATTACATCCCTGCAGGAAACGTAAGAATGAGATGCTGCTGGTGGCCTTAGCTAATCACGTTAAGATACATTCTGAATGATTTCTGAATTGAATAGATTCTGATCAGACACAGAAAAACAACAACATACTGTTGTGGCTGCTTCCACTACAAATACTTAATTACTCGGTTTTTATGTTTTGTTTTTGGTTTTTTTGCTTTTTGTGTTACAAATTATTGACATGAATCGCAAAGTGTTTATCTCACCAGTGTTTTTCCCTCTTATTTATTTTCATACATCTCCTTGCTTCCATGTTTCTCTCTGCCTGTCTCCTCTCTTTTTTGTTTGTCTCTCAGGCCTGAGGTCACGATGCCCTCCAGCTCCCTCCTTGGGAGCCGGGATGACATCATCACATCGCTGCCTCGTCCTCAGAGTGCCTATTCATCACCCCGATCATCATCGCCGGCATCAGCAGCATCACCTGCGTACGCACACGGGCACGCATACACACACCGACTGTATGCAGATAAAAGGGGAAGTGAGGAAGTGAACCCCCATCCCTCGTTCCACAGGACTGCAAGCTTAAAGGAAAAAAGGGAGTAAACCACAGAGCCACACACGTAGGGGGAGAGAGAGAAGATCCTGCTGGGCTAGGCAGAAACCCCTGACCTGTGCACTTCCAACAATACATCTCAATAAACCACTGTAGAGAAATGTGATGAGTCAGACTGCACGCTCCTGAGGGAAAAACAACAACAACATAAAAAGCAGGAGAAGACCCCAGCGCACAGACAAGCACCTCCAAACTCAAAACGAGGACCACACTTCCTCTCACACAGTCGCCAGTTTATGTAAAACTTCAGGAGCTCTGGCACTTCTCACTGTATTCCACTCTTTAGTGGTGAAGGCTGGATCTACCCTTAATGTGCAGGAACAACAGCAGTGAAGTGGAGCCACATTGAGAAAACACAGCCATAAACAGTGTTTCCACTACACGAGCCTGCGTCTCACTGCCCAGGCTGCTCTACAGCATAAATGTGCACGATGCAGTATGTGCTGCATTTTAAGGCTGCTGTGGTAGAATACAAGAGGAAGCAGGTAGAAACCTTAAGTTATGCACTGAGGTCTCTGCACTCCATCACAAACATCACAACAAGCATTCCATTAAACGCCACTTAAGATCAAAGATTCATGATGGGATGAAACCGTTTTGCAAGGCTGTGAAGACAAGTTGCCGCCATATGAGAAACGGAGTGTGCTCAGTACACGAGCCTCACAATAGATGTGAGAAATAAATGTCAGCTGTCTAAACTTTATGATCTAAATACATTCCACTCTGTCATTTTTGTCAACAACAACGCAACATTAGGTGAGCTATAATGCTACAATCCTTAAATATGGCGAGTAGGAAGCAGGACACAGAGATGCCGCTGCAGTGTTGTAGTTCAGTATATTTTTGGGTGGCAATAAACTGGATGACCACAGCTTCCGGGATTAATATTGTAGAGTCTCAATCTACTCAACATGAAGTTTAAAAATTAGACAGTATCCATATATGAATTTATTATTGAACAGAATACACGTTACAATCGCAAAGTTAAATTCCACCCATTTAAAAAACAAAAAACAATCTGATCTTCAAGGGCATCTCCTTGTGCTCCTCTGGGTACTCTTAGCAACATGGCTACTCGTGGCAGTTTTTTTCTTTTTTTTTGTGCTCGAGCAT
>NW_024582424.1:2239116-2241682 GCF_018398535.1 Haplochromis burtoni | reverse complement strand
TTTTTTTTTGTGCTCGAGCATCTCTGACATCACAGGTTTTAAATTTGCAGAATTGTGTCAGACTGACACGACTCTCATGTCGAGGATCATAGTAGGGCTGGGTATCGTCACTGATTTCTAGAATAGATTCGATTCAATTCGATTTGAATCTGGGAAATTTTGCCTCAGACAGTCAGAAATATTATAATTCAGATCAGAACATTTACATATTTTTGTATCTATAAAAAGAAGGCTGACACTTTCCAGACTTTATCAAAGGTGTGAGCATCACAGCAGATGCCTTTGTGTCAAAGTAGCTGAAGATAAAACACAGAAAAACATGAAGGTGATTTTCCTGGCCTGGGATTTTATAAAAAAATATTCTGCAGTACATCAAAAACGAAAGAAAACCATTAATCAACATATGAACATTACCTCTGAAGTTACAGCGGTTTTATTAGAGACACAGCGTTTTGCATTTTGTATCATTTTAAAAAGTTTAAATTTGTTCAGAAGCCTGTTGAACAGCTGAAATTAGGTTTTCTTTTCGGAAGTAAGTAAAAGGAAAAACAAAACATCGGCCGACAGCGCTGTAAACAACGGTAGCCTTGTGCGTAACAAGCAAGCGAATAATGCAGAAAACAGATTTCGGGGATAGACGGGAAACTGTTCTTGAAGTACACTGAGAAAAAGAGAGAGAGAGAGCTGTGCATGAAGTGTGATTTTATTGTGGTGGAAGCAAAACAGCAAAAGTCAGAGGGAGTCCATGACGATGTTTATGTGAAGCGTAGTTTGGATCTTCTTTTGCTGCTGGTTCGGTTAATATTGTTTGGAGAGAGATAAAACTAACAGCTTTAGAATCAACGCAAAAAGGGTGTAAACACAAAGCGCGGACCCGCCGAAACATCAGAATCAGCGAGCTGTCGGCTTTCAGCCCCGACCGTGTCCCTGCCGTCGGGTGAGAAAGGCGACATCTCACCGATTCTGATCTGCGGGTCCGCGCTTTGCGTTTACGTCTTTGTGCAGAAGCCGTGGACCTGCTCTCATTTACTGTTTTAAATGTTTGGTGGTTGTCAAAATTTTGTGACGTTTCACCTGAGATTCTGGAATTTTGGGCAAAATACATTTATATAAAAAAATCGATTCAGGATTTTAATGAATCAATATCACGTTATCCAAGCCAGAATCGATTTTAATCGATGAATCGATTATTAAAACCCACCCCTAGATCATAGTGATGAGAGCTGGATCTTAGGGGGACTAAACAGCGGTTCTTTTACTGTCCAAAGGTGGCACATGAGGGCAGGAGCGCAGCTAGGAGCAAGCTTGTTATCGTCTCTTTATTTATTTATTTTAAAGTTGACTGTGCAGCTGGGGTCAGAGTTAAATGTTAGCACCCTTTAGCATGCTGCAGCAACTGAGAGTAGACATTCAGCGCAAACCAACTGAAATGAAGCGATCTGAGTGGCCTCAGATTTGGCTCCCTGCGGCTTCTTCCTATCAAAATAAAATCTAGCTGAAGGGGCATCGTTTTGACACAACAGCAGAAACCCAGCACATATGTCAGAGGAACAAGTGCAAGTAGTTAAAACTTCAGTGAGGGAACTAAAAGCAGCTTTCCCCAAGGAGACCACCAAAAAGGTGCGGTGGCCTTACTAAATAAAATATATTAGCTCTAATTTTAAGAATTTTAAGAGCTAGGTGAACACAACACAATAAAATCTGGAAACAATCCAGTTTTCTCCAGTTTCATATCATAAAAGAATATTTTTCTATGCAACTTCTCAAAATGCTTTCATCCAGCAGAGATGTGAAGATTTTTACACTGTGAATTAGACTCTGCCTTTCCATCAAAGCCACAATCAAACACAAGCATGACCTGCAACAGACTCTACTGCTCTGCAAAAAAAGCAGATAAAACACTATTTGTCATATTTTTTTTAGTTACTTCATAATTTCCTGGTTAAGGATATTATATGATTTGATCATCTGTTTATTCAATACTGCACACTGGCATTGGTCTCCTTATAACATGACACCATCCAGCATAGATTTCTGAATTAATCTGAGAGCGCCACTGAGCCAGAATAAGGAAGAAAAGCCGCGTCAGCGCAGACTCACGTAGTCGTGGAAGGCCTTTGCCTCACTGGAGTGTTCACATGTGTCTCTTCTCTCTGGAGCTGCACAGTACAGGTCCCAGAAAACACTACAAAGCACAGAAAGAGACAATATTATAAAGCCGAACCCTTTGAAATAAAGAAAAGATAGGCCATAACAGAGCTCTGGTAATCTGGCATCCAGAAAATAAGTTGTTTTTTTTTGTTATCAACATTGCAGCAGATGACTTCAAATTCACTATCACAGCATGCAAACAGTTAACTGAGGAAGGGCTGATGAGATAAAGACAAACACAGGAGGAGAGATAATTTTATTCAGTCATGGCAGTGATGGAATGAACAGAAACGGCAATAAAAAGAATGGATCTTGTATCATTTCCCATAAAAAAAACGCACTCACCACCACCATGAGTGGAGGAACCCCGGAGGTTCTCCTAATGTGATGTTCTTCTCCCATCGGATCTTGACAC
>NW_024582424.1:2218716-2239068 GCF_018398535.1 Haplochromis burtoni | reverse complement strand
CACACACACACACACACACACACAAAGAGAATGAGATCCTTCAGAAACATAGCAAGTATAACAACATGCCTGACATCTGAATTACCTGCTTTATAAGGTTAAAGAGGGTGCGAGGGAATTCTTATAACACACGCCATTAAGTAATTATGTTATGATTCTCGTGGAATCATAAGTGGATAAGTGGGTTTATGTGTGCCTGAAAGCTCTTGTATTCATGAGTACATGAAAGTGTGCGTTTGCTTCCTCGGTCAGGAGGTGTGTAGGGTATGAGGTCATAGACATGTACCGGCCTGAGGAGCCCAGCCAGACTATTGTGCGGCCTACGACACACCCTTCAGTCTCCTCCTCACAGCATTATCCATCATTCTGAGCTCATCAACTTTGAGTTTTATTTATTGCTGCTCTCTCTAAATTCTTTACCTTCCTTCCTATTAAAAAAAATGAACACAGACAAGTTTCTAAATAAGTCTGACAGCAAAAAATGCAATTCTTGAAGATGGCCATTGAGCAAGGTGGAATAAGAGTTTTACTGCATGTGGACTCGACTGGTTCTTATATAGCGCTTCTCTACTCTACCTGAAGTACTCATAGTACTTTATACAACATACCTCATTCATGCCCATTCATATACATGCTTTCCATCAAATAATCATAATAATAACACGCATTTACTCTCTGCCCAACCTTCCAACTAGTAGATGACCTGCTCTACCTCCTGAGCTACAGCCACCCCACATGTATCTCTGCTTTCAGGCATTTATCCTATAATATTAGGCTCATATTAGGTCAATAAATTTGACCGACTAATCCTTAAAGTCAGGTTTTCAATACAGAGCAAAAAAAAAAAGTGTTGGGCAATCGACTCTTAATAAGTTTAACGAGGCGTCTCTGAGGAAACTTGCTAACAGCAGCGTTTTCTTTCTCAAATCAAGAACCACTATCGCCACAGAGGAAACATGGAGAAAAAGAGTAAATCAGCCTATGATAAAATTCAGTTTGAGAGTGACAGCATATGCAAATGAAAAGCACGAGACAAATTACACAGATTTGAATCTGATCACTGAGACAAATTTCGGATATTGTCCGGGCTCATTTACGAGCAAATTAATTTCTCTTTCGGATCTTACTGTTATCTTGAGATGTGATTATTTCAAACAAATCGGTACACACAGAGAGAGAGAGAGAAAAGAGCATCTTAAGGTATTAAGATTTGAATCAAAAATAAAATATCTGAAATGTGAAAACAAGGTGGAGAAAAAAAGAAAATGTTCTTTTCTTCTGGGGCAGCATACCACTCAAATAAGACACCAAAACAAAGTAGTTTCCAGTGGAAGTGAACATGGTTACAACATGCTTAAAAAAGCAGTTTATAATAAAGCAAATTCCCAGTTCAGGAAAAGTGCAGATGGGGGTGGGCGGAGGAATAGATAGTTATTTAAAAAGCAGAAAATGAGCTATCTACGAAGGAGAAAATCAATTTTTTCTACCTACTGCTGGAAAAACTGCTGTGGATTTTATGTGATAATCTGCTGAAGTTAGCGCGGTGAACTTCACTGGTGCCGAAGAAAGAAAAACACAGCGTCAGTGGGAGGGTTTCAGACGCTGTTCATCAGACTGACACGTCAGCTGAAACAGTCGTAGCACCTTGCAGGCTGTCGTCGGCCTTGCAAACAGCTAAAAATGACATCACCGCTGCTGACGTGCTGTGCATTTTGCTGTCACTTTAGGCTCTCGATTCTCGTAGCCTGGCTCCTCCACGCATTTCAGCGATATACCGACGCAGGAGCACAGAGGGAGATTGCTGCAACAGTAGGAAGAGTGATTGCTTTGTTTTGCAGTGACTTCAAGCGTGCCTCAAGTGTGTGCATAAACTGTTATGGGGATGACTTGACACCATAGTCCAACATGTCGTTTACAATCGCAGCATTCGTCAGAATCAGTGACATCACCCACGTGTAGGACGACTTTGAGCACAGTGTTCATGGATGAACTGTGCTTAGCCCCATGTTCGTCTTAATTTTTGATAAGGCTTAGACAAGTAGAACTCAAAGGCTGCGCTGCATAAATGGATCCATGTGAGGACAATCACAGTGGTTCATGGAAAGCACAAGAGAAACAGTAGTTAGTGGTTGTAACTTCAGCCTTATGACTATGTGTTTACCCCACTAATGGGCTTTTCTATTGATTGTGTGTGGTGACCAGGTTTGAGTTTGGAGCCCACACCTTGGCTCTGACCCTGTACACACACACACACACACACACACACACACACACACACACACAGAGCTGAAAAGTGTGAGCAGTAGTGAGACAATGACACAATTGTTTTGTCTGCATCTGACTTCTCAGAGTGACCTCATGTTCATCTTTTTTAATTTCCCTTCATATTATGTTTAATCCAAGTAAAAGAAGAAGACTATTGTGCCACCTGCTACAGCAGCGGTGTGAACAAGCGCTAACATAACAGGAAAAGCTGAATCACCGCATGTTCAATCAGACCGTCCTGACCTCAGCTGCAGATCAGACACAGCGACTTTTAGAAGGAATGGTTTGCTTTGAAGTGTTTTGGGAGGGTCAGGAACTGCCCCCGTTTGTTTGGCCCGCATGCTTTTAGTCTAAGTTCGCAGTTCCAGTAAACCCTATTGGCAGCCAGCAATTTCCATTTACACACCATGACAAAGAAGGTTTTACTTTCTCGAACTGGCAGAAACGATACAGAAAAAAATCGAGAATGAGCATGACATTCATCATTTCTCACATTTAATTGGCTGCAGCTTAGACCAAACAAGATTGCACACAGTTCAGGTCAGGACACTTTCTAGTGTCTCTTGTATTTCCCCTTCATCTGGAAAGTGTGGAGAAAAAACCCCAAAAAACAACGAATGTGCCCGCATATCCTGTCTTCCTGTGGTCTGCATTCCCAGGAGGTCTTTTAGGAGGTCATGCTGCAGAAAGATCCCTTTAGCATGATTGCTGGCAGATGTAGGCAATGTGTGACATGGGCACAGTTTTGTTTTCACCCTTACTCGTGTAAAATGTAAACCTTTTGAATTTGTGCTGTATTGTCTTTAAGGTTTCCGATCTTTTTGTTGTTTTTCTTTGAGCCATCAATTTAGTTTGAGAGGTTTGCGTGGTTTCTTTTTGCCACTTCTTCTAAGCTGTCCGTTTGTGATTTGATATTTATATCAAGGTATCCCTTTACGATTTGTGAATTGCCGCCCCGGGCTCCTGTTCCATGAGCATAAGGATGCGCTGTAAACCCATGTGAATGATAACACAGGGCTTTAAAGCCGTACTACAACCCACCCTTCCAGCACCAGTTACACTTTTTTTGCAAACATGTTTATGCTCTGTGTGTACGTGCACGTGTATGCTTGCATATGTGTGCATGCGGACGGCACAAAAGCGGCTGTGTTTATACTTGTTGCGCTCCCGCCGAATGCATTCCCACACTTGAACATGACACCGCCTATCTTCTTCATCTGCGGAAGAGAGATCAAGTGATACGGCAGAGAGGAAAGGGTGTCTGAGAGAAACTGAGGTGTAGGTACGTGTGCGCACGTGTGCGAACACACACTAAGAGCGATGAGAATCGGTGCCAGCTGATGATGTAACCTTTTCCACCACCCACACCCCCTTTCCCCCTTTGTTCTCCTCTTCCTCTGGCCGATGTACAACAAGCCTCTAGCTACTGTCTCCTACATTGCAATTTACCGTCATTTACTGCAAAGCTCAATCATCAGCTGACCTCCTTTTCACCTCATCACCTTTTCACCTCCGCGGAATTAAAGTGAGGACAAGCGCAGGGAGAGGAGTGGAGAGACAGACGAGAAGGAGAGCAGGAAGATTACAATAAAAACAGAGGAGGACAAGATGGGAAGAGAGGGACAAACACAAAGCTGCCGAGCGGATCAGACAATGATGTCAGTCGGAGACGTCAGCTCCAGCCTAAGCATCATAAGTCTCCCTGCGCGCCGGCTCCAGTCCCACTAAATGCAACACTAATGTTAAAAAGCTTGTTGTCTCAGCACTGCGAGGCCAGGCTAATTCAATTAGCCGCTACACTTGTTCGACATGTTATATGAGGGTCAGACCACCCTTCAGAGTGGACACATACAGTACATGGCCTGCAGTCCGGCACAAACACATAAAGCATTTTTGTGACTTACCTCTGAGAGAAAGGTCTGTGCTGACTTCTGTGCTCCTACATGCAGCAGGTACTCGTACACATAAAGAGCCAACCTGCACAAACAAAGAACAACAGCAGGACAAAAGATGAAAGAGGCAAACAGATATGAGGCGAGTAAGCAAGAGACAGTGAAAACAGTCTTAGTTTTACAAGCAGGCAAAAATTAGAGCAACTACTAAGCACTTGCAAATCTCCAAATATTGAAATAAATAAGTTTTTCTCTGGGTGTTTGAGACAAATCCATACATAGTGGGAAACTGCACTAAAGACGAACACCTAGGCGTGGATACAATTGCCAGGCAGCCAGGCAGGACTAGAATCCTGTATGAGGAGATGAGTGAAAACTTCAGTCTGTTAGAATTCCCATGGGAAACACAAAGACACACTCTAACTTAGGAGCAATATTCCTGCCCCCAAATTGCCAAACAGACAGGACAACCATTAAAAACATTCGAAATTCACGCAACATATAAGCTAAAACAACACAGTGATAACAGTAGGCCTGGTGGGACCACACTGAGAAATACCTCACCTCAATGCCTTGGGCTCTCCATGGACTTCCTCCCATGGCTTTGATCACAGTAAGAATTAATTACAGGCTTGATTTGTTAATCAATTCTCCTCCCTGTGAGCCTCTCCTGGTACTAACAGCAACTTAGGAAATGGAGGACGGGGTAATCTACTGGTCTATAAATACAAGGTAAAAATTGATCTACAGGGGATCAACAGCAGATCTCACTGACTCCTAATGGCACTGCGTAGATTTAGAGATTTAGCCATTGTAAGAACACAAAGTAACTCTACAGGGATATGAACATGATCAGCGTATTTAGCAGTATTAGTACAAAAAACTATTCTGTCAGATGTTTGTATACTCAGTGGGCTTGATGTGTGCTGAAACAGCAATGTATTAATACAATTGTGTTATATATGGCTTCAATTAAATGACTAATCTGTTGACTATTTCTCAGTGAATCAGTGTGTCGCTGTCTAATGCATACCGCTGGAAAACTGCCAACATTTCTATCATCATTTTTAAAGATTATGGGGACATAGTGAAATAGTTCTCCAGACTTTCTGAAGGTCTTTCAAAGTTTTTCTTTGGACATTGGTTGCTTTTTCTCTCATTTTAAGTCCAGTCTGCATATTTGGCCATTTTCAGAGACATGTTTTTTGATTTTTTTTGTTCGTTTCTTAAGCCACTTAATATTGACCTATGAATCATCCAAGCATAGAAAGGCACCTAAACAGTGTGGTGTCTACATATAACAGCAAAAAGACAGTTTTAAATCTTTGGGCAATTTGTTACTAGCATTTTGTTGCAAACCCCCCCAAAAAAACTAGAAAGAAAACACAAAATTTCTCCTCATTTCTTTAGCTGAATCTATGACAAATGCCAAAAGACAGAAGATAACACAGTTTGACAGACATGAAATGGTAGTTTGACAGCAAATACTATTTGCTCTCAAAATATATTTAACGCAATGCTACTTCCACAGAATCATTAGTGATTCCCAAAGTGCTATTAGGTGAAAACCTGGTAAATCCAGACACGATGTGGAGCATCCATCCACAAAGGTTTCTACAGAAACAGTCTTAGTGGAAGGCTGGCCCATAGGAAGCAATTCTTAAGGGAAACAGGGAGAAAAGGCTAAGGTACATCAAATTACACAAGATGTGGACTGAAAATCTGTGGCAGGTCTGATGGAGTGATGAATCCAAACTGGAAAATTTTGGTTCAAATCATCATCAAATCATCGCTGCTAATCATCACGGACAGAAAAACACAGTGAAACCCTATCAGCCATAGATTGGCTTCCCCAGAGCCCAAACCTCAACTTTATTGAAGCAGTGTGGGATCATCGTGACAGAGAACGGAACAAAGGGTACGAGGAACCGCAGAAGAGCTTTAAATGTTCTTCAAAAAGCCTGGAGAACTATTCCTGAAGTCTACTTAAACAAATGACACCAGAGAGTTCAGACTGTGTTGGAGACTAAAGCTGATTATACCAACATTTTTTTCAAGCTCATTAGAATTGACCACACTCTGTTTTTGCCATATGTACTGTATTTCCATGTGAGTTTACAAGTTTCAATTAATTGTTGGACCCGTTTCCCATTTTCCTACCAAACTATAAAGAAATGATGGAGTGGTACAAGACTTTTGCAGAGTACTGTACTGTTGTATATGACGAAAGACGATTCAAACACACATCTGAGAAGCCTTAAACATGATGCATCGAGCGCTTTGAGCTGGAGCTTGGAGCTTTGTACGTTAGTGGGTTCAACTTTCTGAAGGCATGAAGCCATGAACGATGGCCACACTGGGACAGCAGCTGTCCTAGAACACCCCCACCCACTGAAAGGTGCTACCAGCTTGTTGTAGCAGATCCAGACTCTTACACCGAAGTAAAAATAAACTCCCCAGACAGCTCTGTCTGCCTGTCTGAAGATGATGGACTGCACACCTTTCTGCTATGCACACAGGTACTCTGTCTGCGGCCCCCACCTCCTCCGTCCCTCTCCTTTATTTCCATCTTTCTTCATCGCTTTCATCCTTCGTCTACCTCCCCCTCCTCTCCCTTTCACTCTGTGCCTTTTCTGTCTTGGTTTCGTCTTGCACCCTTTTTTATTTTTTATTTTTTACAGAGGCCATGTTTGTTTAACGATGAAAGGACGAGGAGGTAACCTCTTTCCGTCTATCCTTCCCCTCCTATATCCATCTCTTCTTCCCCATGTCCCCTCTCCTCCCCCCGTGGCCGGGCTGTAATGTGTAACCAAAGAGATAGAGACAGAACGTTTCACAGGGACAAGGTTAACAGAACAATGAGAGGCTTGACAAAACTCTTGACACCTCGACAACTGAACATGAATAAAAGATGTGCCCGATGTGTGTTTTTTTTTTTTTTCCAAGGCGCTGCACAACCCCCGAACATTTCTAGGAACGAACTTGCTCCGTCGCTCTGTTCTGCTTCGTTTTCCTGTCAGCCTGTCGAAATCTGTCACTCCCTCCTGTGAACCCCACCGCCAGCCACTGCAGCATCAGTATAGAACTATTTATTAATACTGACAGATCGCATGTATCTGCAGTGAATACATTCGTAGCGATGATGACAACCTGATGGGCTGCATGAATGAATTTGTTGTGTCAGTGGGAATAAATAAAGAAATGAAAGCTTGTTCTCAGCATGCACCAGTTTGTTTTCAGTCAGCTATCTATTACTATGCTAAATACAGCCTCGCATGGTAGCTGCCTCGGATAAAGACTTAAAGGTTTTAACCTATGATTGATTTCACAGAGGCTCCGCGCTGTGACCTTTGGTCCTAATAGAGAGGTGGGAATCGAAGGAAGTGAGGAAACCTAGGAAAGGTGGATAGAAGAGGGCAGTAGTGGCAAAGGTGATGCAGTTTTTTTTTAAAAAAGAAGTGAAACCACAGGTACATATGCTATTACAAGTTTTGGAGAGGTGATGAAAGAAAGGGAAAAAAGAAGGAAGACTTGGTTCATTTTTGACCTTAAATACAGGGAGTTTAAAGGCGTAAAAGCTTGCAAAATACACCCATAACACCCTCCTTCTCTTAGCACACACCAACAGGTGGAGTTTAAACGTGACTGATAAGCAGAAAGCAACAGAGCAGATATTGGTAGCACTCGATATCTGCCTAACTTTAACTCACAACTACTCATTTCCTCCAAGACGAGTGATAGGCTTTGAAAGCACTAAATCCCTTCATGCTGTTGCCTCATTGTTCACTTACCACTTGTTCAACTTGCTCACTTACCACAAGCAGCTACAAGGAACTCGGTAGGACGACGGAGCCCAAACACTGAGCAGAGATAACGTTTGAGGATTAGAGGATGGGGGACTGTTCAAGGTTAAGAATCCTCTAAATTTGATACATTAAAATGAAAACATGACAATGGCTCTCCTGTCACGTTAAATAAACTGTCACTTTAAGTCATATCTGTGGGCAGCAGTGCTCAAATTGAGGCAGCCAATGATTTTCGAAATGCTCCCTGACTCCATATTAGTCCATACACACTGAAGTTTTGAGGCGTTTGCCCTTGCTGACGGACACGCACGTTTCTTTCCATTTCTTACCTGACTACTCTGGCAATTTCTGTTGTAAATATGAAGCACTTTACATTAATCAAAGCTGCAGCTAGAATGATTAGAGTGCTGGGCCCCTCCCGCTTTGTTTCCACTCCATGCTGCTCGTAAGCGTGTGCACAAATGCACTTCTGGGCGTGTTTTGCGTCACGGTGGTGGTTCTAGCAGAGAAGGCATAGGCAGAGGAGAGGGGTGAACTTTCAGGTCTCCAAGTGACCCATTTATCCTTCAAATTCAAGTGGTTCCGTCTTCTCTGAGTCACATCTAATTAAATTCATATTTCAAGCCGAACCCCATCCCGGCTGCTCTCGCAAAAATCTACAAGACCAGACAGCTGCAGCAAGCTCATACAGTCAGAGACTGAGCTTAGCTTAATGAAGGCAGCAGGCAGAAACACTGACCAGTTTCTACGCAGTCTTGTAACAGAGCCACCGTTGCTGTTACCAGGCTGTCGAACAGAGAGGAAATCAGGGAAAGGAGAGCTATCTCGGAGCTCAACCACAACCTCAGCTTAAAGCGAAGACATGAAGCTTTTTTTTCCTCAGGATCAGCATTTAGGAGACCAACAGATCACTGCTAATCAATTTACTGCCATGGCGATCAAAGTCTGGCAGAGCTTCAAATCACAACAGGCAATGGTTTCAGTGATTAGGTTTGCCTATTATAGATTAGCTTCAGAATATTTCACCCTTGTTAAAGATGAAATGGAAAAGCGATTATACTTCTCATCTGAATCGACACGTTAAGTGACATATATCCAGGACTCAATACTGTGCTGACATGGCCTAATTACATATTTGACCAGGAAAATCAAATTAAATGTTATATAAGTGAAAAGGGAAGCAATCAAATCCTTACTGCCAGTAAGCAATCTTCATTAATGATTTTTAGCAGTCTGTATTACCAAAACTGCATTATTGGGAAAACTGCTGGGTGCCGGTCCTGTTGTAGTTCCACATTACTTACTTTTAATGTTTTTGTTTAAGGGAGAAATTTGCACAAACGCCACACAGCAGAGGCAGCGGCGTTTAGTATCCTCTGAATAAAGTGCTATAAAAGTATCTTACTGCACAAATGTTATTCAGGTGTGGGCAGTGGCAGGAAATCAGTTTCTCCCTGCAGAAGGTGTTGAATGCAAACTGTGTCCAAAATGGCAGTTAGAGAGTTTTGCGGCAGGAAATATTTGATCAAAAACTCAAAATAGTGTCTGTGCAGTTTATTCCAAATCCAATCAGGCAGTCTTGCCCCTTAGCAACCATGGTGGTGACGCCCCCGGGCAGTTACTGCAGGCTCAGAAACCCGGCCAGTATTCAAATACAGAAATCTCAAAATGAGGCCAGTTTTTGCTTCAGAACCTGGACCTGAGCATTTCTATTCGCTTATCTTTATAAAATCAACAAAGAATCAAGAAATCCGAAAGCCACCTCACTTATGATTCAACTACTACAACTACCAAGATAAACCATCATCCTTTAAACACACACCTTGCAAACCATCAAAGTGTTTGATGCATGCATCCCCCCCCGCGCTGCCCTCAATCATATGTCCGCTCTTTAAATTGGCACTTAGTCATCAAACCTTTGAGAACCCCTGATTTAAATGGATGGAGCGAGAGGCATAACTGCAATTTCAATCACCACCACCACATAAAAAAAACGCATGTACAGAATAATCAAATCTGATAATAACACAAAAAATAACCCCAAATATCCCCCCCCTCCACCCCAAACATCCACCTCCCCCACAGGGCTTTTTCGTTCTTATGCACAATGTTTTACAACACCCACACACTTGTACCAGTACAAAACATGATTGGCCTGGTATTCAGCAGCTCAGCTGTTATAAAACAGACGATTGGCTTTTTGGAGGTAGCGGTGGATATGTGTCAGGTGACTGCCTTCTCTGGCGTTACACAATTTTTCCTTAGACCTCTATTCCACGCTCCTCAGCTTTTAGTTTTAGTTTAGTGACGTTGAATTCAAAAGATTTTTGTGCAGACGAAGAGTCACATGATGGGTGAAACACCCCCCTTTTTTTTTTAAATGCGAGAGTGCAAAGAGGCTGAAGCAGAAATGGCTGCTTCATGGAGAAAGTTGCTAACTGTGATTTTAGATTTTGTCAAGCCAGCAAACACAAAGAGAGGCTGGCTTTGCTGAACTTCATCATAGTGATGAAGTTCCAGGTGACCGTCATGCTTCTGGTCATCTGGTAAATATATTTAATTAAAGTTTTCAATTCAACTGACTTTTCAAAATTTATTTTATAGCAACAAATCACAACAACAGTTGCCCCAAAGCACTTTATATTGTAAAGATAAAGGCCCTAAAAGCTACTGAGGTAAATACCTGAATCTTTAGCACTTCAGTTGCAATTTTGCAATAGTGTTTGAAACTTTATCTGTTGTTCCTTTGTGTTTGGAAGAGAAGTATTTATTTCAACATTTGCAATCACTACTTGGAGCTTTTCTCCCACCACATCATTCTCACTTACTTCCAGCGTTTTTTTTTGTCAGCTTAGCTGCTTCTCATTCAATTTCTATAGTCTTATACACCCCCGATTCTAAAACTGTTCAGACGCTGTAAGAAATCTAACTAAACACAGAATGCAAATCTCATAAACCCGCATTTTATTCACAATAGAACACAGAAAATATATATAATTATTATACAGAGAAAATTTACTTTTTCATGACAAATATTAGCTCGTTTTCAAGTTGATAGCATGAACTAAAATGCAGATGGGACGAGGGGAGCAACTACATTTCAAGTAGTACTAAAAAGAAACCGCCGGAGGAACAATTTGCAACTAATTAGGTTAATTGGCAACAGCTCAGCAGCATGATTAGGTATAATAAGGGCATTTCAGACATAACGATGGGCAGACGTTCAGCAACCTCGAAAAAATTATCTCTGAAAATTGTGGTACAATTCCTTAATATTTTTTCTAAAAGGAAAATTGTGAAGACTGAGTATCTCATTGTCTACGGAAAAGATTCGGAGAATCTGGAGAAATCTGTGAACAAAGGACAAGGCTGAAAATCAATACTGGATGCTCGTGATCTCTGGGCCCTCGGGCAGCACTGCATTCAGAACAGGTTAAAGCTCTATCATGCAAAGAAGAGGCCATACTGTATGTAAACATGATCCAGAAATGCCCGTGTCCTCTGTGGACCGAAGTCATTTAAAATGGACTGAGGCAAAATGGAAAAACTGTAATGTCTTTTGAAAAACCTGCGTCCTCACAGAGGGACCATCCGGCTTGTCATTGGTGGTTGGATCAAAAGCCTGCAACTCCTTGGTATGAGGGTGAAAGGTGCTTACAGGTTCTCAACATATGCACACGTCATCTTTTCCAGGGAAGCATATTTTAGCAAGTCAATGTTAAAAGAAAGAAAGAAGCTAACTTTTTGAAACAAGAAATCACGCCCCCCTTCCCGGTCATCATTATCTTCCAATAAGGCAAACACAACCATGATTATTGCCTTGAACCTAACAATTAAATAAGCACACCTTTAACGATTAATTCCTGTCACATCGTTAAAACAACTATTTCGATGTTACTACAGGTTTGGACACATACTGTAGCACTTAATCTGCAATACTCCTACACATTCAGCAGGAAAATTACTTACATTCAGTCTAGCCTTTAGAAAAAAAGAAAAATGAAATGCAAGTAACTGCTGGTTTTCTGCTCAAGTCATACAGAAGATCAAAATTCACTGAAAGTAAATCTTTTAATTGAGGCCTCGGCTTTTCAACCTCGGCTGAACGAGGGTCCAACACTGCGTTGCTCTAGGAATGTGGCATTTGCACAACGTACGGAAATATTGTTAAACGTTATTATAATTATATAAGTATTTTTGAATGTAGCAACTGCCTGACATGTCTAAAAATAAATGTGTGTGTGTGTAAACGAGTGAAAATAAAAATTCAGTGCAGTGATTTACCGTTCTGTCTTTCGAGGAACAGCTGGAGATTAGAGCCTCTGTATGCTGTCAACCAGGGATTAACTTGCAACTTCTCTCATGAATTGGTCAAACACAGGTTGGACACGTGATCAGTACTCTGAACATGTGTTCAGTACAGAGTTGCTCGTGTATTAAACAACCATAAAAAGATAAAAAGACATACATTCATATAGGAACCATATCCCTCTGTCGTTGTCAGGATGGAGGAAAATTACAGAGAAAAATTAAAGAGGAAGAGAGCGATGGTGGGACAGGAGTATAACAGAGCGAGATGAAAGGTTTTGGTGACAAGCAGAGAGAAGAAGAGGGATTAGAGAGACGGAGAGGGAAAAAAAGGATGGAGGTGATGGGTGCTAGCGGATGAGCCCTGAGATGAATCCTCATGAGATCTGTAAACTTTCATATTCTAATGTTGAGGATTCTCACCGAGCGGTGTCTCAGTTAGTCAAGCACCCTGCTGTGACCTCCTTCTGCAAATTAACACAAAACCCTGCAATGAAAAAAAAAGTCTACAGAGCTACAGTAGAAGTGATTCCTACCGTTTTTTGAAGAGAAAAAGCAAATGACTACATGCTGTGCTGAAATCATAACATACAGGATGGACTGGAAGCTACACAAGCGTAGCATGCCGTGGTGTATGCGCTGGATTTCATTATATTTTTATAAACGCATTTTAAAGAGTCCTGTGAAGAGGTAATAACAATGGAAAAGTAATCCTATTGAACCAAGTCACAGACAGGAAGTTATACGCTGTAGTTATCTCCTGGATATGCTTACCTACACACAAAAAACCCACTAAATTAGCATCTTAAATCTCTGCTGTGTGTTTTCACAGCAAAGAATAATTTTAGCAAATGTGCCACAGTGAAGTAGAGCTGTAGTGTCTTTGAAGCGCTTTGCTTTCAAGCGACCGTACACGAAATAAAAAAGCAATGAAAGCAATTTTAAAAAAAAGTTACTCCTCCGAATTCAATATAATAGCAGTAACACTGCAAATTAGACCTGCAGTAAACTCCAGCTTGGTGAAAGTCATAATACATAAATGTGGACAGCCTCATTCTGAATGTTCTGCTTTCATTTGTGTGATATTAATTAAAAAAAAAAAAAATGCAATCCCATCACTCAGCGCCTTCCAGCTCGTCTCAGTGAGGATCTACTTTAGCGATCCTCTGCAGCTTGACAGCCGAATGTTGAGATTTATTATTATTTTTTTAGACTTTTGCCATGTTACATAATTTTGCAGCATATGTGACTGATGCAATACAGACAGTGACAGCAGTAATCACAAGTATAGAGGAAGGTGCCCTGCATAAAACTGAGCCACTTTACCAATTAGCATCATGCAAATGCTTGATTAGAGACTGGTCATCGTTATGTCAAAGCAGGCTTTAGATATAGGTACAGAACAACCACATGGCTGCTTTTTTATTACCTGACTCACAGAAATTCTGAGGCAGGTACTGAGATCAGCATTTGGGAGTGCTAAAAAAAAAAAAAAAAGAATTTAACAAATCAACACATTTACTGTTTTTTAGTTGGATTTTTTTCTTTTTTATTAATTATCACCCAGCCACCTAAAACACACAATGTTTTACACCGTTTTCATTACATCCTTGAGACATCCTAAGTGATATCACACCACAACACACAGCGCTGGGCCACAATGGCAACACAAATCACAGACACCTGTCTTTGAGTTAGAGGTATGATCGTAAGCGTTATCGTTTTTGTCGTGCCGAGCCTACACTGAATGCTACGGGATCCATCTCTCCAAATCAAGCCTCTGTGAGGCTCCGGCAGCTCGGGCTCCTGATGAATCTGGCGAGGACAGAGAGGGACCCCGCCATAAAAGGGAGCGCGGCGATCAAGCTGCTGCCCCTGCTGAGGACAGCCCTGTGTGTGACAGCCAAACACTTTCCCTGATTAATCAAGCCTAGCAGCGGGGCTTTATGTGCCATTAAGAGCCCTGCTAAATGACTTCACTTCATTCATTAAAGTGGAGCATCCTCTGCGGGTAGAGCAGCTCCGCTCGCCAGACAGACAGACAGACAAGTGAAAGCTTGGAGGAGATGGTGGTGGGGCAGCGATGAGGGTGGTGGGGGCACAGAGGCAAGATAAACAACGACAAATATAGACCCATTACAATGCTGAATTATTCATCTTATACGCAGAGCTTCAGGAAAACAACAGAGGGAAGAAAAAAAACAAGAGTCCAAACAACCATGGGGCTTATAGAGTCTTTATACACCAAAGAATATCATTAACACAGGACTACTTATGCACACACCTTGTCTGAGAAAGGTACCACACTGGGATCACGGCCAAATCACTTTAAATGGAAAAATCAGGTTCCAGTAGACTTATCCGTGAAGCGCTTTCATTAGGTATAGTTTTAATGAATCTGTGCAGGGGGAGTTTGACAGCTATAGGTGCGAGTAAATAAATCGCTTGAAAGTGTTGTGCGCCGCCTACAGCACATGTTAATATAAGCTATTCTCAGAGCACAAATTCATACAGGATCAAAAAGTCAGGCAGAAAATTCCAGAAAGGGAAGATTACAGAAGGGAGAGGCAATGATGCACCCCGACAGCACTGAGAGTGGACAAAGATTGGTAATTTACCAGTCAAAAGGGAGATAAAGATGGAGGGATGGAGAGAAAGATAAATAGATAAAGATTAGCAGCAACAGGAGATCCAGGGGGCAGAGAGGAAGAGAGAGACAAATGAGACTGAAGAAGAGGGAGGCTGAAAGAGAAAGAGAGAGGTAGAGAGTAAATGATTAATGAAAGGCGCTGAGGAGGGAGGTCAGGACTGAGCAGAAGAGGAGTGATGCTGCAGCCAGTGAGCAAAACCGAAGAGGACAACATTATGAGCAGCCGTGCTGCTGTCGCTCACCGTAACACAGGATTTGTAAAAGGGGAACCAAATGTGACTCAAAAGAGCTTGAGAGCACGCGTTGAATCTACTGAATTTGCCAAATTCACTAAATAAGGCTTTTTTTTTTTTTCCTTTTCATGTTTAAACACAGATTCTAATTGGCCGTAATGCCTTTGAGAGGCTTTTATTGTTATTTAAGCGAAGGACTGGCAAAAATACAATGAACACTTGCGTGTGGATAAGTTTGCGTCACTGTAGAGAAGAAAACTTTGATCACCGGTGATGATTTATTACTTGACAAAACTGTTCAAAGACTTTCATTAGATCCTTTAACTTCTTGCAACATCTTAGTCAAATTCATGCCTTAAATTAATCCCCAACTGGCAGTGTGCTGTGGCTCTATCGCCGGCGCTCACTGATGCATTTCTAATTGGCATTTTTGCTGATGGTCACAAGTTAAATCTATATTCTCCATTACCCTTCCACCATGTCCCCTGGGATCTCTCTAATGGCTCCGAGCACTTGAATAGAGATATTTGTATAAAGTATATTCTCTCTGATGCCGACTCGTCTCCGCGCGGGCTTACTTCAGCTGCAGGTTTGGCGTGTAGCTGAGAGTTTGGGAGGAGCGGGAGGGAAAAGTTCACTACATCTTTGAAGATTAACAAAACATGTGTTATAATCCAGCATGGAAACAGCCTGAGGAAAGACACTTGTAGTAAAATAAACTGTGTTTTATCTGCTCGTCTTCAGCGTTTCGTCTGCACCGAGATGGTCTCACATGCTGCTTTACAGAGCAAATGTTTGTCGTAGCCTTTATCCCTCTCGTTCCACATCACATAGTAAAGCCCTTGGTGAAGTTTTGGCTCAGCGACAAGCCTGAATGCTCTATAACCGGCTCGGCAAAAAAAGACCCCAAAAAACAAAACACTGCAGCCAGCGCTGGTTAAGAATGGTTGAGCTGAATGACACTAGCTGTTACAGGTTGACCAGCAATTTCGCAATTAGCTGATAAACCACTAAGATGGAGGGTTACATAGTTTGAACGTTAACTCTTTACCTCTTGAAAGTCTACTAAGGAGGAAACTCTTTTCCAACCTGAGCATTTTGTGTCATATTTCAGGCTGTCTTAGAGAACAAAATGACTGGCTGTGCCTCAGAAGTTAGTGAGGGTGGTCTCTGTCTAAGCAGCTGCCCTCTGAAAAACCCAGAAACTATTCTAACGGTCATCAACCCATGTCTTAAGGATACAAGGAAGGTCATCAAATATCATCTTTATAGCGGAAAAGAGTTAAAGGTAAAAACTCTTCTTGACTGTAAATCATAAAGTAGTTTTTCTCTGAAACCTTGCTCCAGCAAAGATGAGAAATTGCCAAAGGTGAGATATCATGTGTTAAAGTCAAAAGAATGAAGCTCATATCCTGACAGAGAGGAAGAGTCCTGCATTCTTTGGCTCACCTCAGTGTAGACTCTGTGTTTACCTTTCATTAACTAGAGATCCCAGAATCCTCTCCTCCCGCAACCTCCCTTGGGATACTCCAATACAAGGTGAAAATAAATGCTGTAAAATAGCTGCTTGAACAACAAATATTAAAAAAAGCACAGCTTATTATGTTTGAATTATAAATTATTTCATAAATGCTGATGAAAGACTAAGTCTAAGTTTTAGTTTCCCGGATGAATTCTAATTACAGATCGCTCCGCAATCTATGTGTAAAACGGTTTTATTAACATATCTCTAAAAGGCCCAAAATATAACATTTAGAAAAGCTGAAAAATTCCACAGTTTGGGAACCACAGTGCACTGCAAATGCACTGAAACAGGATATGACAAACACAAGAATATCGTCAGCTCACGACATAAGCTAAGCTACAGGCAGACAATGATAAAAGCCAACTAATCAAGACACTCTAACCATAATGCAGCTGCAGTTGTGAATCCCCACCCTGTGCTCTAAGGACAGAACACACTGTGTCCTCAAAAAGCTACACCCAAAGGCCGTTATGATCACATGAGAAACAGTCGAGAGACAGAACGCCGTCTAACCGAGGAGAGGGGGGGGGGGTTGTTGCAATTAAGACTTGAACAGAAATGTAAAAAGGAAGCAATGCTCCCTGCCGTATACAAGCACAATCAGACAAAGTGAACCAGCTCTTGTTCTGTCAGCAGTGCAGAGACTCTACTGTATCACAGAGCAGACAACAATGCCCAGGGCTGAGATAACAGGAAATGCCAGCTTATCAGAGAGGGGAGAAAACAGAGGGAGATGGCGAGAGAGCGTGATGAGTAACTCACTGTTTACCAACAGTGTAAGTGAGCAAAAATTTCTGTTGTGTCCTTCATGTGAAAGTCTGTCATTTACACATAAGTTTCAGCCAGTGAGTCCCCCCCCCTCCTGCAACTGTAATTTGTTTGCAGAACATGTAAAGTGGATAAATCAAATAATGGGGTAGGCAAATCCATCACTTTCTTAATTTGAGTTCCATTTCATTGGCTTTGATTTGTTCAGATTGAGTCACCTCTCGTGGGGAGTTTGTTTAATTTCACAGCTGAAAGAACACCAATGATTTTTAGGAGAGTTTTCCTTGTTCAACTTTCTCTACAAGCTATTACAGTAAATCTTGAATGCAATACAGCCATAAACCCCGGAATATTAAACTGCTGTTTACAGAGAGAACTTTGATGGCGACACTTAGTGATCATACTCGCTTAATCACTGCAAAAGTCTGTTCTCAAGAGTTTACTGGAAAATACGAGAGTTAAAGCAACATTATGCAAGAATAAAAAAGGAAATCGCTTTTCCACCACGACTGGAAGTGCAACTGATAAATATGAGGTATGCGAGAGAGGTGGCGTTCACACAGAGGCAACTGAGCCATTCAACAAGTGGAGCAAATTCATCCCCGTCATTGGATTAGCAGGACTGGAGTTATGGTTTTACCCCTACTTTATGCCTTCATTTTACCCACCAATAAACCAATACTTGTTAGCAATAAGATAGTTCAAAAGGTGATTTAAAAAAAAAACAAAACATAAATGTAGTATTTATTTAAACAAACCATTATGGTGTTTAAGGAGCAGTACATATTCAATATGAATTTGCTTTTTCTGTTGAAGGAAATTCAGTTTTGCTTTGAAATTCATTCCTAATAATAAAAGTATATTTAAGAAATAAAGAGTAAAAAATCCTTAGTAAAAAGTCTTCACCAATAAGAATTAAAAAGAAGAAATGGGAAGGATTTTTTTCCACCACAAGAAATATGATTTTTCTTCATTTGTCCTGTTTTATATCTGGGTGGACATCCATTCTTCAGACAGCATTTAGTTGTTTAGACATGCAATCACTCAATTTCTTTATTGTTCACCATATACAGCATTTTTCTCTCTTGCTTTCTTCTGTATGCACACACTCTTGCCCAAACACACTGACACTGTGGCATGTATCCACTGCCATTCCCTCTACTGAGCTTGGTCTGTCATTCAGCAGCACGCAGGACCTGGAATGCGACGGCGTGGGACGCGCTCCTCTCCTGCTAGCTCCACACATCGTCCGGTGGCACACAATCTTTGTTCGACTCGCACAATACAGCATTCCACAATCAACGACAATTAAAAACAGAGGGAGAAGGAGATGACTGGGAGGACTGCACCACTCTAATCTTATAGGATTTGAATTCCTGTCTACGGGACTCTAATGGGCCTCTGTTCTTTTGAACAACAAAGCTTCAAGATGAGATTGAAAAAAGCTGATACAGATGAAGGCAATCTGAAGCAATTTGGGGAGAAATGTGAAGCTATTAAGGCCTGTATGAAGGCTCTGGAGGAAGTAGAAATAAATGACTAACCATTCAGAGGAATGTTTTTCTGTAACATGAGGTTGTAAAAATCTGCAGAAAATGTATGCACCAAAGTGTCTGCAAATTACAATAATTAAAAAACACACACACACACAGAAAATATTTTTTTAAAAACACACTTTTTGTACACAATATTTCCAGCTAATTCACGTGTAGCTAGCACTGGATCAGAGTTGGTGAGTCCTGCTGCGTCCCTGTTGCCCACCTGGTCTCACTCTTTTGTCCTTCCTGCTCTTCAATGGTAGAAATTGGCATTAAGTGGACTTTAAGCGATTTAAATCGTAAACACGAGGATATTCCATCTTGGATTTCACTGGGGAGAAATGAGATGTCACCATGGACTTTGCAGGGATCAGTGGGCAGACAGCCTGTCATCTAAAGACGATGCATCTAAAATAAAAGAGGACAACTCCATGGCTTTACTTCTCAGAAATTAGCAGGGACAAGTGAGAAAGAGACAGAGGAGAAATGAGGGCAAGGTAGTGAGGAAGCAAAGAAAAATAATGTGTTTTTGCATGTGGGTGCAGGAGCGAGAGAGGGATAGAGAGAGAGTGTCTGAAGCAGTTCCGAAGCCTGGTCGTCACGCATGCTTAACCTTGCGCTAGTGCCTGTGCGATGCAGCTTGCATATCAATGATGGACGAATATCAGCAGAGAGGCCTCCAACCAACCTCCACTATACTCAGCAGGCTGAGGTTGGGGGGGGCAGGCAGAGCAGCATCTGCAGCTACACTACGGTGCTTACTACAGCAATGCGAGTTATATCGGGTAAGGGAAGAGTTTTTGTAAATGTAAGTGTGATATTTTAAATACACGCTGATTTAAAAAGAAATTAAAGAGTGCAATATGAAAATACTGCTTTAAACTGACAAACAAAAACACGCTTTAGATCATCTAAAAGCACTCTTGGCCCGAGTCTGTGTGTGTTTCCATTAATGGAGTTTACTTTTGCCTGGAGCTCTCCAGTCACAGAAACGCTTTCAGGGAGAGCATCCCTGACTGTGCTGTGGTTTGGAGCAAAGCTGTGCATGTTTGGTGTCACCAGAAAGAAACTTCCTGACATAAACCATGAGAGCTACGGCCGATATCACCTAACAAAGCCAGACAGTGCTGATTGTGGATCCCATTCAAGGTCATCAAGGCGGACTATGAAATCCCCAGCCTCCCTCATTTCTCTTTTGTGTCTCATCATACCTAGAGGTGGAAGATCTGGCCAAAACATGTTTTTTAAGTTAGTCTGGGTAATTTCATGACAAAACAACATCAAATGCCATGAGAAAAGACTGCCTGAGAGACGAAACACCTTTAAAACTGGGCATTTGTGCACAGCTTTAAAACCACGAGCAGCAC